>NW_019384478.1:544284-573684 GCF_000671375.1 Centruroides sculpturatus
ATTGGAATGGTTTTTCACTTCCTCCAGATCAGACTGAATTCTTCTAGCGCTCGTTAGACAAAATATACTATTATTAAAAATAACATTTATTGCTACTTTCGTTACAAATTTTAAGAGAATCGTATAAAACACTTACTGGATGAGTGTAATAAATTTCACTTGTCTACTCAGCACATTTCTTTGAAAAAACAGCATTTTATAGATAATCACTTTCGTCAAATTATAAGAACTGTCCTATTCAATTTACATAACTTAGTATAGTATAGTTTAACATGTTATATCTTTATCTTATTTATTTTAATTGCATTATATCATTTTTCCCAACTTAAATACACTCTTCCTCTTACAATTATTCCAATTACATATTTAAGTTAATTAATTTCTCATTAGATTTGTTTTATTGCTTATTACGATTTATTCATTATATACTGATTTATCTAATTTATTTAACTAAAGATTTATAAATTATACGTTTCATTTTATATTTGTATTTTCTACTTATAAAATATAATTTACTTAGCTGAAAAATAATTATACGTCTAAACGAAAAATATTTTACTGTTTACTTAATGTTTAGTAGAAGCTAATTAATATTATTTATGTATAATATTCTATTTAAGCGAATAAAATAGAAGAGAAATTAAAGAAAATAATACAGTAGATGGATTTTAAAATAATCTTTGATTCTTTTCGTCTTTAAAAGTGAATATTTATAGCATTTTAAGTAAATTTACATGTAATTTTTTAAAATAGCTCCTCCTTTCTTAAGATATCGGACATTTTTGTTTAAAAAATACTTTTTAAAAGTTGTTGGACAAATGGAATTTTTTATGAATAAATTTAATTTAATATAAAGATCTTTTATTAGAAATTTATGTAAAGATATACAGGAAATTTTAATATTTATTAAGTAATTTGATAAAAGACATTTATTGTTTTTATTGTAGAGAATAAATATACAATGTAGTTGTAAAGTAACGCAGTATAAACTAAATCAAAATATATTTAAAATAATAGTAAATATTATAATAAAAATTGTAGGAGTTTTATTTAAAATATTTTAACGAATAATACAAATTACTACAAAACAAAATAATATTTTAAACGTCATTTATAAAGTAGATGATGAGTAAAATTAGTCGAAATAAATAAATGCCATTTCATTACAATTAACAATATAGTTATTTAATCAAAATTAGATAATTATATAATGATATTATTATGTAAATTCGTATGTAGATAAGTGTGTGCAATCTAATTTTAATTGTTACAACAAATAGAATAGGTGAATATATGTATAATTTAGTTTAGTTATTTGCTAATTGATTTTTAGCGTATTAATGTAATGGCTATAAATAGAAAGGATATTATAACTAGTAAAAACAATATTTCTATTTCTATTTTCTATTAAAAAATTGAAAATAGATAATTGTAAAATCCAGTTGTTATTCTATTTCGTTAAAAAGGTTTTATTAATTTTATATTATTATTAAGGATTAAGTATTATATACTGTTTTAAAACTTCATTCTTTATTCGTTTAATATAAATTCCAATTGTAGACTATTATTTTCTTCCCTTGTTCTTTCAGGAAGTTCAACTAATGCATGACTTGATCAAGTCATGCGTTAGTTTATGGTCTTCCTCAGAGAACAAATTAAGAAAGAATGTAAATAATATATTTAAATATTTAAAGGTAATTAACAAGTAAATGAATCAAATTAAATTCTAATCTAAGAATATATGGTCTGATCATTTATTCTAAGTATTAATTTGATTAAATTATTTACGGTATTGGATTTTATTAAATATTTAAATAGTCTAAATGAAAAATATTTCAAAATGAATTCAAAATCAATTAATTAAACAATGTTAAATATGTATATATTTCTGAATCTCCGCTATTTTTCTTTCCGGAAGTGAAGGCATTTTTAAATCCCAAGAATTTCTGGGACTATACAATTTCGACCATAAAAATGATTTTTAAATAACTTTATTATATTTTATTGCATATTAAATAACATTTATGTAATAAATAAAGTGCAGATATTAAACTAATATAAAAGATTTATTATAACAAATGTTATTCTAAATTTATGATAAACAATCCTCACAAAGCACTTTAATTTGCTGAGACTATTTATTTTGATACAAGCTAACGTTTTCAACCTATTCTAGATTTATGTGCACGAATTAAATTTATGCGTAAACAAAAAACTTAAAAATAGTGTAATATTTTTATTAATTTCTTGTATGTTAGTTTTAATACACTTTTTTATTATATCAAATACAAATAAAATTAAACTTGAAGATAATACGTGTTAAATAATACAAAAAAAGTTGGCAACATGTTACTAGATTTGCTCGGAATTCTTTATTTTTTCTCATCCTTAATTAATAACTGCTACCATTACGTTTATAAGTCTTCAGATTAGTTCGGGAGGTATTAAGGGGTAGTCATATCTCTCGAACCAATAGTCCTATTTTTCTGAAAACATCTAGAAACGTTTCACTCTAATACATAAACCTTACTGCAAAATTTCAGAAATTTTCGACGAAAGGTACAGGATTTATTAAGCTTCAAAACGGATGAAAATTCATGCTTTCGACACACTAATATCCAACATATCGAAAAAAGCCATTATCCATTTCTCGACGTTTCAAGGTTTTTTGAATTCTAAAACGTAAAATTCTTGAAAAGTTATTTTTGATCGATCGCTATACTTTTCCTCTGTTTCATATAACAGCCAGGAATGTAAAATTCTGAATAAAAACTTATATCAAAATGTGAATTATGAAAAAATAATAGCCTATTTATTATTATGTTACAAATTTATTTTCCTAAAATTAAAAACTATATGAAATTCGGTACTGTACATTAATACAGAGTTTCTTCCGGTTTAGTAAATGCTATTGAAGACGATCAATATAAGACTATTATCATATAACACTCAAACTTTTTCTTCCCAAGTAAGTTTTATAACTTTTATCATTCCTTTTCACTTCCTCCAGATCAGACTGAATTCTTCTAGCGCTCGTTAGACAAAATATACTATTATTAAAAATAACATTTATTGCTACTTTCGTTACAAATTTTAAGAGAATCGTATAAAATACTTACTGGATGAGTGTAATAAATTTCACTTGTCTACTCAGCACATTTCTTGAANACTTATATCAAAATGTGAATTATGAAAAAATAATAGCCTATTTATTATTATGTTACAAATTTATTTTCCTAAAATTAAAAACTATATGAAATTCGACACTTTTGTGTTTCAAATTTGTAAATTTAAATTCATTTAAAAATATATATATAAAATTTCGAACTAGTTTCTTTCTTAATAATTATTATAATTTATGAATTTAAAGAAAATATCTAAATTACAATCGTGTCTCGATACCCCTCGAGGAATTGGTTCCGGGACCACCACCAAAACAAAAATTCGCGTACGATCAAGTTCCTTATATATAATGGTGTAGTACAGGGGTGGCCAACAGTTTTTGTCCCCAGGCCGAATTGGAAAGAAAACTTTTTTCACGGGCCGAACCAGAAGCTGCCCTAGGAAGACTTTGAGGTGATGCGAGATCTCACTGTGGTGTCACCCGTAGAGACTAAATTGTACATAGCGATTACAGATACATTTTTCACACTGTCATGCTTTAACAACATTCTACGCTGTACTTAAGAGATCTGTAATGAAGGGTTAACTCTAATGCACAGTGAGTTGTTGATCTTTTCTTTCTTTCTTTCTTTCTTTTTTTTTTTTTTAGTTAGGCATTAGAACTTTTCACCGATCCATTCTGACTTGAATAGCATGGCCACATCCGGCCCGTGGGCCATATGTTGGCCATGCCTGTTGTAGTATTTGTGTAAAACCTAAGAACATGCTCACGTATTCTTTATAAATCATCTCTAGATTACTTATAAATGTAAATGCTATGTAAAGAGTTAAAGAGTTATCATATTATATTATTTAGGGAATAATGAGAAGTAAAACAGTCTGTATTGTACTGTACATGTTTAATACAGAAGCAAGAGAATGCTTTGTTTAATTAATGGCTTCAAAGAATATTTATATTGTAATGTATCATAGAACACGTAGGAAAAAATAGAATACTTAAATATGCAGTAAATTTAATTTTCGCTTTCTGGAATTTTTCCTTTTTCGAATATTTTCCCTCTACTGTTGGTTGAATTCGCGGATACGGAGGGCCGACTGTATTACATAATATCATCATTTATAAATCTAAAAGTTTTTATGTAATAAATATATTTTAAAAATGGTAAAAAAAACGTTTATNAATCTTATTTTCACTTTACCGAGTGCCTAGTAGGTAATTTGCAGATTACCTAGATAATCTGAACATTACCTAGGTAATTTGAGAAATAGAATAATTTTCGCAGCTTTAACAGATCACCCTAGCTAATCTGCAGATTAGCTAGGTAATGCGCACATTAACAGATTTCGAGCTTTAGCGGTAACATATCGATTTTTATCATTTTTTGCTTACTTTTCGTACTAATTTATGAGTGAAAATAAAGATAAATAGCTGGTTTCTTGATTTTGGCTATTTATCTCAAATTGGTATAGAATTTATACACTACTGCAATCTATTATTACGACGTTAGTGTTTATATTATATTAACGAAATTTTTTATTGACCAACCGATGACTTGCGAATAGTGGATGCGTTTATACATTATTTTCAACTGATTGATAATGTCCGTTGCTTTGCTGTTTATGAATAACATCAAAGTACAATATCTTCTGCTGTTATTCATAAACAGTTAATTTTGTATTAAACACGCAATTAAAAAATAGATTTTATATTTGTTAACAACAGGAAACACTCCTAACTTTCTTCTAATTTGAATGTAAAAAACGTTTCCTTCCATTTTTTAAAATATAAGTTGTATCACGACCATCGGTTTACTGTTTTGAATATAAATAGCATCATAATGTAAAAATGGCACTAGTTTCTATAAGCTATTTAACATAAAAAAATGCATTTACTTTTTTTAGCTTAAACTATAACAAAGACAATAAAATAAACAATTGGAATATAAAATACGTTCATTGAAACTTAACTAGTAGAAAAATGGCTTACGTTTATTTCTAGTCTAATTTTGTGTAATAAAATAATGACGACTTTTTCTATTTGTTAAACAAAATCTGCGGGAATTATATAATTGACTGAAAAAATATGATTTTTCTTCTTGCCCAAAAATAGAAATTTGTGGAATTACTATATCTGTATAGTCATACCACTAAAAGTTTGTTTTCAGTGTAAGCTGCTATTATAATGCTTATATATAGCAGAATTCTTTCTTTTCTTGTGTTTGAGTGACTACTAGATGAGACAACTGACAACCTTTACTAAAATGTTTTATTAATCTGTCTTTTATTAAAATTTTAAAAAAGTCATATAAAATTTTAGGATGAAAATGAAACATTTGAAGACAAAATGATGTTTCAATGCAAATAGCTTTCTTTCTAAGCTGTAAATAGCGTACAATTACTGTATCGAGCAATTATTGTAACACTGTAAAATAAATTGCATTAAAATAACACTTTAATATAATTTAATTATTAATTTTATTAATTTATATAACAAATAAATATTAGAAATATTTGAAATACAAATATTTTTCTAGTAAAACTATTGGCAAATAAATTTACATTCAATTACTGTATTTACGAATCCGTATAAGATTTTTATCAAAAATATGTAATTTGGAATATTCAGTTGAACTCACGTTCAGGTCAAATTAAATATCTTATTACTTTAGATTTTATTTTCAGGCAAAGATGAAGATAAAAAACATAAGATGAAATAAAATATTCCTTGAAAGAACTCTTTTTAGTAGAATCCATTTATTTATTAGATAAATAAATAGTTATTTGAGGCAGTATTCTTCTTCTTTTGGAAATATATGTAGTTTGTACCTCTTAAAATATCGAATTTGAACAATTTATTGCATTATGTCACACTATAATTTTCGGATATGAATATATTGATATAATAGATGCCATATACTTACTACAGTTTTGTATTGTGTTAATACAATAAATAGCAGAATCTTTTATCTGGCGTCTTATCAACTGTAAAGTATTGACCTTTTAGCAAAGAGGGAACAGAGGAAGCGCCGACTTCGTCAATTGGACCCACCTGTGGTCAGACGGTAGACCATTTGTCATATGGTAAACAACTGAACGTAAACAAGCGGCGGACGTTACTGTAAGCTTGACTCTCGTCTGATAACGGCGGGCCCGAGTTAAAGCTATTCGGGCAAAAAATATTTGTGACTGGTCGGAAGTTTTCGTCCAAAAACCCTTAAATTGCAGAAGGAACGGGAGAGGGAGGAGAGAAGGGCAAGAAACTAGTACACGGTAGTGAGACTACCGTGTACTAGTCTGTAGGGCACTTAGGAAGCCCGCTGAGCGTAGAGAGAGTGTTCTCCTCTGGTAAACATCTCAGGAACGGGTTAGTGCGGAGACTGGATGGACCGTGCAGTTGAGCCAACTCCACAAGCCGACTGAGGCTTCTCCAAAGTTTATTAGCTCCCGGAAGCCAAACTAGTACGTGAGTCACCACGCATTGTTATCCTGTATATATATTATGTTTTCGAACTTGTACTTTCTGCATATAGAATCTGTAAATAAACTGTAAATATTATCAATTTGAGTGTGGCGGTGTGCTTTCCAACGAACCTGGATCAGTACATCGAATCGTGATACACACGAAAACCAACTCAGCAAGACGGAGTTTGGGAAAGAACTTCACTAGATCGTCACTTCAACAATATTTCATCACGAAGTAAATTACATTGTGTCTATTGTTACAAAATTATGGCATAAATGTTATTTTTCAAATATCAAAATTTTTGGCTAAACCGTTTAATTGATATTCGCAAATATGTCAATATTTGGAAAGAAAATTTCGGTCCTTAGTTATTCTTTAATCCTCAGTAGAACAATAGATATGAGATAGTTTCATATGAAGGAATCACACACCTTGTGTAACATATTGTTTGCATATCTGCACATAACATAGAACTTTATTGATACAATAAAATTTATATTCTAAATTTTGTTTTTATAATGTACTGTAATTTGCATTTATTTGCGGATCTTGTTATTAGTTTTGTATAATTTAAATAGCTTATTACTGAATAAGTTTTACTCAAAAATAGTTCTTATGGAAGAGCTTCGTAACATGATTAATTTCTGTCGTTTCAAGTTCCAAATAATGTTTGGTTTAAGACAAGCATTTTGAAATTTCAACAAATATAATTACATTTGTTAACCCGCTTACATAGTTTAATATCATTAGTCGTTAAAAGTGTTAATTTTATCAAATTGATGCTTAGAAACAATTAAAATGACAACTTTTTTAGTACCCCATTAGGAAGCTCGATAATTGGGCTGAAATTTTCAAATTGCAGACTTATACAATTCCCATTGTCGTCCATCTGCCCGTTCGTCCGTTCTTCGTTAATATCGAAAACGAACTTAGATAGATGAAAATCGAGAGCGGATATTATTTATTTTTAATTAAAATATGATTAAAAATTTCAGCCTAGAATTGTTGCAATGTCACAGTAAGTAATTTCGATTTTTTCAATTGTAATTTCTATAGAAAGAAAAATATAAGAACCTCATTTGGGGTCGAGTTTAAAAAAAAAAAAAAAAATTGTAAACGCCAGTAACAAGTAAACTTTTCATTAAGCCTGATCTCGAGATATGACTCGCTATCCCTCTATCTCCATTCTTAATTTACTTATAAACTCCAAAACATAATAGCGCCAATTCCCCATATATAGCCTGTCAAATTCGAAAATTTTTGGTCCATGGAGTCATGAAATTTAAAGCAAAATACAGGATTCCCACCCACACTCACACACACAATAAACAGAATTTTGTTTGTCTTGTCTTGAATAAAGTATTTTAAAGGATTAAATAAAATTAAATCAATCACTTCTGTTATTTTTTTGACTTTCTGGAAGTAGGATCTCAAGAAACAAATGGTATTGATGGTGTTGTCTCTCAACCTACGTCTTAATAAACTGCGTATATATCCCGCTGCGGAGAAGGCTCTTTCTGCCTCTACGCTAGTTGGTTTCAAGGTCATCAAATAATCATAAATCAAAGATAAGTTTTCACCTCTGACTCCCTCACTTTCATAAACATCCATTTCCTTTTTTAATAGCTTATCACAATCCTTCTCAGTACTAGTTTCTTTCCGTTTCATGAAGTTTTCTTTCTCACGCTTTAGTTGGATCTCCAATTCTTGTTTCAATGTGAAATTAAGGAAATCCGGGTTATCTGGATTATCGTTTTTCACCTCCACAATATCCTCTGCCATTGCTGCTGGTTCCACTCCATTACACGATTCAGCATATTTTTCATCTGGCGTATTACATTTTGTTTTTTTTTTTGGCATTGTGAAAAAAAATCGGGTTTTCTAACTTTTTCGTCATACGTCTTCGGGTTCTGTATGTAAATCAGTAGCCTGTAACCACGGTAAGACGCCGTTGTGTGATTCTTTTGCGGAGTGATTGTGCCCTGGCTTATTAGTTTGTCTAAGACAAATTTTAGGGTTGTGTCAGCAGTTATCAAACGTGACTCTCTCTTACAGAGAGCTTCTACGGCCAGTTTAACCGGTTGAAGACTGGTGATTAACTCATTGATTAGAGACCACTCGTCAGCGAAGAATTCAGTGTCTTAGTCAGTGTCTATTAAGGTTTTATCGATGTAAACTTTACACTGTAGAAACGTTCCAGCATGCTGAGGAGACTATTCCACCTAGTGCGGCAGTCAAGAATCAAACTCAATTCTTTGCCCTTCACTTCTTTTACATATTTTTGCAAAAACATATCATCTTTGGTTGGTGATTTTTTAAAAGTCGTATTCTGTTGTCAAGTGTAGGCCTCAGGGTGGAGAGAGAAGTGGGCTATGATGTTGTTTTTTGAGTCAACGAAAGCCGCAGTCACGGTGTTGGTGATTTTCGATCCGTCAGTGGCAACAATGGTGTTTATATTTTGATGGGCTTCCCATTCCTTAAAGGCGTAGTACTAGCCGACCGCGAGAGATAGCAAGCGTGTCGGCATCAATATCTGCCGGACAGCCTGTTAAACACGCGATAGGCTAAGCGGAGAAAGCGACGCGACTCCCGATCATCGCGTGATCGCCGGAAAAAAGTATGAAAACTTTTTTATTTTTCGTCTCCGGTAAGATATCGATTCAGCTGAAATAAAAGGTTTTCTATTAGCTAGTGACGGTCATCTCCTGGAGGGATAGGTTAGGTTTCATGGGCAAGCCACGAAAGCGGCGCGTAGTCTTGCAGCCAAAGCAGCGAGTGAAGCGAGCCGCGAGGCTGCAGCTCCCCATAGGCTTAAACTGCGATCGTTCCGTCATGTGATTCCTGACGTCACAACCGACCGTAAACTAGAATTATGCACCAGGACTAGGAGAGGAGTTACTTATTTTATTTAGCGCGAAGACACTTTATTTAGTGAATGGAATGTCAACTGGCAATTAGATCAGCAGATGTGAAAGGGCAGGCAGTGCGATGTAGAGAGGAAGTGTAGCACGTGCCGCACTGAACGGCAACGTCGCTCTCGCCGCCGAGCAATAGCGCAGGTAGAAACGCGGCAACACGACAATGTAGACTTTTGCGTCATTATTTAGAAAGTTAATTGAGTATTTGCGGACCGCAGCGCTGGATCCAGCAGGCCGAAGAATGTGCTGAATCCAGCCGGATTGCTGGATGAGGGATCCTGCAATTGCAATCCCTACTAGCAATATGCAAATAATTCGACTTTTTATTAAAATTCACAGAATTATCAAAATCAAAACTAAGTTTATTTACGTCAACAAATTAATTTATGTCAAGAATAGAGTCACACGCTAGAATTTTAGATACCTATTTTTAAAATTTCCATTTTATAACATTTCGCACACCAAAATAAAACGTTTAAAAATTGCAATTTAATTATAACTTGTAAATCAGCTTTCTGATGTTTCTATTTTCAATTTATAAATGTTTATTACCAATTGAAAATGCTAAAATTAAACCTTTCAAATCGAATCTTTTGATATTTTATAACAAAAAGCGAAAGATAAACACTTGTATTGATTTAGAAATTTACTGATAACATATCTTAAAGCTACTGGGCAAACGTATCTCAGTAAAAATATTTTGGATTGCACTGAACAAAATTATGATGTTTATTATTTAAACTAATAAGATACTAACAATCATCGAAAGATTATTTAAAAGAATAATTAAATGAAAGGTTGATGAGATAAATCAGTTTGAGAAGATTCAAAATAACATAGTCACATTGGAATTTATTGTTGTAAATTAACTATGCAATTTAAATTTTATTAAATTAATATATAAATTAGAACAGATAATTAAATATTTAGTATTTATTTAAATTAAAAAAAATATTCCTTAATTAAGTAAATAAATTCTTTTATTTCGTATACAATTTTATAAAGTAAAAAAACATATATTATTAGAATAGTACTGTATTAAAACACCGAATAATTATTTCATGTACAATAATGAATTATTTAGTCTAAACTCTTAAATTATTAACATTTTGGGTTTCTATTTTTCTTTGCTGCATACTGATATCTAGTACTGTACATTAATACAGAGTTTCTTCCGGTTTAGTAAATGCTATTGAAGACGATCAATATAAGACTATTATCATATAACACTCAAACTTTTTCTTCCCAAGTAAGTTTTATAACTTTTATCATTCCTTTTCACTTCCTCCAGATCAGACTGAATTCTTCTAGCGCTCGTTAGACAAAATATACTATTATTAAAAATAACATTTATTGCTACTTTCGTTACAAATTTTAAGAGAATCGTATAAAATACTTACTGGATGAGTGTAATAAATTTCACTTGTCTACTCAGCACATTTCTTGAAAAAACAGCATTTTATAGATAATCACTTTCGTCAAATTATAAGAACTGTCCTATTCAATTTACATAACTTAGTATAGTATAGTTTAACATGTTATATCTTTATCTTATTTATTTTAATTGCATTATATCATTTTTCCCAACTTAAATACACTCTTCCTCTTACAATTATTCCAATTACATATTTAAGTTAATTAATTTCTCATTAGATTTGTTTTATTGCTTATTACGATTTATTCATTATATACTGATTTATCTAATTTATTTAACTAAAGATTTATAAATTATACGTTTCATTTTATATTTGTATTTTCTACTTATAAAATATAATTTACTTAGCTGAAAAATAATTATACGTCTAAACGAAAAATATTTTACTGTTTACTTAATGTTTAGTAGAAGCTAATTAATATTATTTATGTATAATATTCTATTTAAGCGAATAAAATAGAAGAGAAATTAAAGAAAATAATACAGTAGATGGATTTTAAAATAATCTTTGATTCTTTTCGTCTTTAAAAGTGAATATTTATAGCATTTTAAGTAAATTTACATGTAATTTTTTAAAATAGCTCCTCCTTTCTTAAGATATCGGACATTTTTGTTTAAAAAATACTTTTTAAAAGTTGTTGGACAAATGGAATTTTTTATGAATAAATTTAATTTAATATAAAGATCTTTTATTAGAAATTTATGTAAAGATATACAGGAAATTTTAATATTTATTAAGTAATTTGATAAAAGACATTTATTGTTTTTATTGTAGAGAATAAATATACAATGTAGTTGTAAAGTAACGCAGTGTAAACTAAATCAAAATATATTTAAAATAATAGTAAATATTATAATAAAAATTGTAGGAGTTTTATTTAAAATATTTTAACGAATAATACAAATTACTACAAAACAAAATAATATTTTAAACGTCATTTATAAAGTAGATGATGAGTAAAATTAGTCGAAATAAATAAATGCCATTTCATTACAATTAACAATATAGTTATTTAATCAAAATTAGATAATTATATAATGATATTATTATGTAAATTCGTATGTAGATAAGTGTGTGCAATCTAATTTTAATTGTTACAACAAATAGAATAGGTGAATATATGTATAATTTAGTTTAGTTATTTGCTAATTGATTTTTAGCGTATTAATGTAATGGCTATAAATAGAAAGGATATTATAACTAGTAAAAACAATATTTCTATTTCTATTTTCTATTAAAAAATTGAAAATAGATAATTGTAAAATCCAGTTGTTATTCTATTTCGTTAAAAAGGTTTTATTAATTTTATATTATTATTAAGGATTAAGTATTATATACTGTTTTAAAACTTCATTCTTTATTCGTTTAATATAAATTCCAATTGTAGACTATTATTTTCTTTCCTTGTTCTTTCAGGAAGTTCAACTAATGCATGACTTGATCAAGTCATGCGTTAGTTTATGGTCTTCCTCAGAGAACAAATTAAGAAAGAATGTAAATAATATATTTAAATATTTAAAGGTAATTAACAAGTAAATGAATCAAATTAAATTCTAATCTAAGAATATATGGTCTGATCATTTATTCTAAGTATTAATTTGATTAAATTATTTACGGTATTGGATTTTATTAAATATTTAAATAGTCTAAATGAAAAATATTTCAAAATGAATTCAAAATCAATTAATTAAACAATGTTAAATATGTATATATTTCTGAATCTCCGCTATTTTTCTTTCCGGAAGTGAAGGCATTTTTAAATCCCAAGAATTTCTGGGACTATACAATTTCGACCATAAAAATGATTTTTAAATAACTTTATTATATTTTATTGCATATTAAATAACATTTATGTAATAAATAAAGTGCAGATATTAAACTAATATAAAAGATTTATTATAACAAATGTTATTCTAAATTTATGATAAACAATCCTCACAAAGCACTTTAATTTGCTGAGACTATTTATTTTGATACAAGCTAACGTTTTCAACCTATTCTAGATTTATGTGCACGAATTAAATTTATGCGTAAACAAAAAACTTAAAAATAGTGTAATATTTTTATTAATTTCTTGTATGTTAGTTTTAATACACTTTTTTATTATATCAAATACAAATAAAATTAAACTTGAAGATAATACGTGTTAAATAATACAAAAAAAGTTGGCAACATGTTACTAGATTTGCTCGGAATTCTTTATTTTTTCTCATCCTTAATTAATAACTGCTACCATTACGTTTATAAGTCTTCAGATTAGTTCGGGAGGTATTAAGGGGTAGTCATATCTCTCGAACCAATAGTCCTATTTTTCTGAAAACATCTAGAAACGTTTCACTCTAATACATAAACCTTACTGCAAAATTTCAGAAATTTTCGACGAAAGGTACAGGATTTATTAAGCTTCAAAACGGATGAAAATTCATGCTTTCGACACACTAATATCCAACATATCGAAAAAAGCCATTATCCATTTCTCGACGTTTCAAGGTTTTTTGAATTCTAAAACGTAAAATTCTTGAAAAGTTATTTTTGATCGATCGCTATACTTTTCCTCTGTTTCATATAACAGCCAGGAATGTAAAATTCTGAATAAAAACTTATATCAAAATGTGAATTATGAAAAAATAATAGCCTATTTATTATTATGTTACAAATTTATTTTCCTAAAATTAAAAACTATATGAAATTCGACACTTTTGTGTTTCAAATTTGTAAATTTAAATTCATTTAAAAATATATATATAAAATTTCGAACTAGTTTCTTTCTTAATAATTATTATAATTTATGAATTTAAAGAAAATATCTAAATTACAATCGTGTCTCGATACCCCTCGAGGAATTGGTTCCGGGACCACCACCAAAACAAAAATTCGCGTACGATCAAGTTCCTTATATATAATGGTGTAGTACAGGGGTGGCCAACAGTTTTTGTTCCCGGGCCGAATTGGAAAGAAAACTTTTTTCACGGGCCGAACCAGAAGCTGCCCTAGGAAGACTTTGAGGTGATGCGAGATCTCACTGTGGTGTCACCCGTAGAGACTAAATTGTACATAGCGATTACAGATACATTTTTCACACTGTCATGCTTTAACAACATTCTACGCTGTACTTAAGAGATCTGTAATGAAGGGTTAACTCTAATGCACAGTGAGTTGTTGATCTTTTCTTTCTTTCTTTCTTTCTTTTTTTTTTTTTTAGTTAGGCATTAGAACTTTTCACCGATCCATTCTGACTTGAATAGCATGGCCACATCCGGCCCGTGGGCCATATGTTGGCCATGCCTGTTGTAGTATTTGTGTAAAACCTAAGAACATGCTCACGTATTCTTTATAAATCATCTCTAGATTACTTATAAATGTAAATGCTATGTAAAGAGTTAAAGAGTTATCATATTATATTATTTAGGGAATAATGAGAAGTAAAACAGTCTGTATTGTACTGTACATGTTTAATACAGAAGCAAGAGAATGCTTTGTTTAATTAATGGCTTCAAAGAATATTTATATTGTAATGTATCATAGAACACGTAGGAAAAAATAGAATACTTAAATATGCAGTAAATTTAATTTTCGCTTTCTGGAATTTTTCCTTTTTCGAATATTTTCCCTCTACTGTTGGTTGAATTCGCGGATACGGAGGGCCGACTGTATTACATAATATCATCATTTATAAATCTAAAAGTTTTTATGTAATAAATATATTTTAAAAATGGTAAAAAAACGTTTATTTTGGTAAGGTACTGTACATTATAATATAAATATTCATACGAGTATGATAATAATTTAATAGTCTACTATTAATTAAAATAGTACTGTAAATCGTTCTACTACAGTAGATTGCTTTTTATATAAATTTGAGATAAAATTGAAAATGATAGTTTAAATTACGAAAAAAATCATAAAGTTTTTACATAATCAATAAGAGATCGTGTCGAAAAGAATTCAATCTATTTATTTAAATCTACTTTATCTAGTAGAAATAATAATGATACAAAGACTCTATTAAGTAACCATTGTTTGAAAATTCAAAATACAAGAATTTTCTTTAAATCTTTTATTCTTCAATTTCTAGTTCTGCTTCAAGCCTCCTGATTTACATTTTAAGTCTCTTTTTCTCATTGAAACTTTCAATGTGTTTTATTTAACGACGTTGTATTCAAATCAACAGCTCTATTACCTGCTAGAAATTAATAGAATGTATTTTTTTTTTTTTTCTCCGATTTTAAACCCAACAGTATTTTTAATTCGCATACAATTTCCCGTTTAAAATAAATTTGTTCTATAATCAAATTTGACTTTAAGCAATTCTGTTATAATTATTATTCAATTTTAATAATGATTATATTTTAAATACTACATTATATATTATTGAATTCAACATTATTTAATTAAAATTCTCCAATAAATAAGTTTTCTGACTTAATATATTGAACTATTCATTGCAAATAGTTGAAATACTTCGTTTTTGATAAGTATAAACATTTATTTCGCTTTTTAAAAGTAAATTGTGTATTTTTTGATTCGTTACCTCCTCCAGGGTCTTCTTAGGAATGGCCTATGCAACCAATACAAACTTTGTCAGGCCTAATGAACGAGTGACAACAGAGAAAGAAATAACCACCCAAATTGCCCATGAGAATACTGAGTGCATCGTATGAAGTTGTTTTTGTTCTTATTTCTTCCATTCCATTTATTATGAAAGTAGTGATGAAGCCATTCTTGTAACAGCACTAATTTTTGAAAATGTTACTATACGAACTCGTTTCATGAGGTCATTCATTTATTATGTTCTTAACATATTAAATGAATGACCTCATGTAACATTCTCAGAACTTTCGTATTGCAATTATAGACTAATATCAGTTTACATTAAAAAGGTTAAACGACATGATATTCGATTCACAGGATATAGTGAAAACATAATTCTCGTACGTAGAACACATTATATGATACCTAAGTTCTAAGCTAATTTATCAACTGATTTGAGAGAAATAAAAGCAAATTTCAAAACAAACAGAACAAAATATCCACTTTATGTTGCGCAAATGGATATACAAATAATAATGGAAAGCTGTAGGAGAGAAAAAAATTTTTATCAATTTTCTCTATGGATTGCATTTCAGGTAATCTGGTAAAAATACATCGGTAAATTGGCCGGTAATTTTATATTTTTACCAAATTTTTTGTTAAAATTTGGTAAAAAAATTTGGTAAAAAAATAGTAGATTGACACGTAATACCTAAGCCAAGTGTTTATTTGTATATTGTATACACTTATATTTTTAATATTAAGAACACAAGTGCCAAATACTGTATTTTATTTAAACCGTAAAAGTAGTCTACGCCACTTGTCTTTAAATTTATTACTTTATAGTTTACAATTTTTAAAGTATCATATTACAGCTCTATGCTAGAGTTTGGTAATTTGTTTCTTAATCCGTAACGACTAGATTGCAATAATGACGTTGGGTAAAATTTTAGTTGACAAATGAAATACATTGAATGTGAGCGCTCTCAATGGACACTTTTAAATTTCCTGGCTGTCATGTATATGTTACAGTCAAAACCCGTTTTTAGTTAGAACGCGTTTTAACTAGTTGAAACTAGTTTATACTGAATGTCTTTGTTAAAACCCGTTTTGTCTAGTTGAAACTAGTTTATACTGAATNAGAATGCTTTGTTTAATTAATGGCTTCAAAGAATATTTATATTGTAATGTATCATAGAACACGTAGGAAAAAATAGAATACTTAAATATGCAGTAAATTAAATTTAATTTTCGCTTTCTGGAATTTTTCCTTTTTCGAATATTTTCCCTCTACTGTTGGTTGAATTCGCGGATACGGAGGGCCGACTGTATGAGTAAAATTAGTCGAAATAAATAAATGCCATTTCATTACAATTAACAATATAGTTATTTAATCAAAATTAGATAATTATATAATGATATTATTATGTAAATTCGTATGTAGATAAGTGTGTGCAATCTAATTTTAATTGTTACAACAAATAGAATAGGTGAATATATGTATAATTTAGTTTAGTTATTTGCTAATTGATTTTTAGCGTATTAATGTAATGGCTATAAATAGAAAGGATATTATAACTAGTAAAAACAATATTTCTATTTCTATTTTCTATTAAAAAATTGAAAATAGATAATTGTAAAATCCAGTTGTTATTCTATTTCGTTAAAAAGGTTTTATTAATTTTATATTATTATTAAGGATTAAGTATTATATACTGTTTTAAAACTTCATTCTTTATTCGTTTAATATAAATTCCAATTGTAGACTATTATTTTCTTTCCTTGTTCTTTCAGGAAGTTCAACTAATGCATGACTTGATCAAGTCATGCGTTAGTTTATGGTCTTCCTCAGAGAACAAATTAAGAAAGAATGTAAATAATATATTTAAATATTTAAAGGTAATTAACAAGTAAATGAATCAAATTAAATTCTAATCTAAGAATATATGGTCTGATCATTTATTCTAAGTATTAATTTGATTAAATTATTTACGGTATTGGATTTTATTAAATATTTAAATAGTCTAAATGAAAAATATTTCAAAATGAATTCAAAATCAATTAATTAAACAATGTTAAATATGTATATATTTCTGAATCTCCGCTATTTTTCTTTCCGGAAGTGAAGGCATTTTTAAATCCCAAGAATTTCTGGGACTATACAATTTCGACCATAAAAATGATTTTTAAATAACTTTATTATATTTTATTGCATATTAAATAACATTTATGTAATAAATAAAGTGCAGATATTAAACTAATATAAAAGATTTATTATAACAAATGTTATTCTAAATTTATGATAAACAATCCTCACAAAGCACTTTAATTTGCTGAGACTATTTATTTTGATACAAGCTAACGTTTTCAACCTATTCTAGATTTATGTGCACGAATTAAATTTATGCGTAAACAAAAAACTTAAAAATAGTGTAATATTTTTATTAATTTCTTGTATGTTAGTTTTAATACACTTTTTTATTATATCAAATACAAATAAAATTAAACTTGAAGATAATACGTGTTAAATAATACAAAAAAAGTTGGCAACATGTTACTAGATTTGCTCGGAATTCTTTATTTTTTCTCATCCTTAATTAATAACTGCTACCATTACGTTTATAAGTCTTCAGATTAGTTCGGGAGGTATTAAGGGGTAGTCATATCTCTCGAACCAATAGTCCTATTTTTCTGAAAACATCTAGAAACGTTTCACTCTAATACATAAACCTTACTGCAAAATTTCAGAAATTTTCGACGAAANTTTAAATTTACAACAATATAAAATGATAATATACACAAAACATTAATGTAAAATTTAATATCCTTGTTTAAAATAATTACAAGATTAACCCGTTTAATTGCATAGAAATTATCTATACAGTCGACCCCCTATAACGCGGGTTTATATAATGCGGATTCCTATAACGCGGCGAAAAAATTGCGACCGTATTCGTATAAAGACGATAAATGAGATTCGTAAAATGCAGTAAAACGTCATTGCCGACTCGTGTCGAGGCAGGATTGGTCGAATCTGGACCAATAGTGGACGAGTAGCCGAACTACTTACACTCTACTTAGAGTTTAGGCGGGTAAGTTGAGTTTACTATCGTCTGTACAGTATATAAATTAGGTACTGTAAGTCTAATACAGTACTGTAATTTTATATATTTCTTGTGAAAAAAAAACATTTCTTATTCAAAGGCCATAAAAATTATTTCTATTAATAATGTCGCCAAAGTTAAGCGAATTTTTCGCAGAAAAATAACTTATTAAAAAACACGCCCGCCGTTTGGTGCGCTGCTCCGCGACGAAAAAAAGCTTAAGCAATGGCGTCGTAGAACGGTGCACACTCGGTAAGTAATCCTACAATTTTTTGTTTATAGCATAGTTTATACGGATTATTCCCAAAAAATTATACGTGTTTTGGAAATGTTGAGTCAAATTAGTCTAGAATCGATTAATTTTATGGAAGAAAACCTTTCAAACAGCCGTAGTCCGTAAACTGCACACGTGATTGACTCATGTATTTAAGGATTCCTACAACGTGAAATTCTTATAAAGTGGAACGTATCTACCGCGTTATAGGGGGTCGACTGTAAACTAAAATAATAAAAATATTATATTGAAAAATTTTGAACTTTTAATTATTGATAGAATTTCATTTCTATGAAATTCAGTCCGGAAAAACTCCTGGGTTTGATCATCCGAATTAGATTCTTGGTTCTTCAGAGCGGCAAGCTGAAATTTTAACTCTCTCAGGCATCAAGCCGGTTGTTTACGATTTAAAATTGAAAAACGCATATTATTTAAGAAAAAATATTTTCAATCGAATAAAATTTTTTACCTCTTATTCAAAAGCAAATATTTTTTCTCGATTGATTTTGTTTTATGGAGAAAAAGATAAGAAATATAAATTCTTTCAGTTAAATGTTTCTTTTTACATTTTTTTCTTGTTAGAGGTGACTTCTAAAAGTTTTATAAAACCGATTTCTTAATTAAATTAAAATTAGTAACAGTTGAATTAATATACCAATTCTATGAAATAAAAATAAGAGTTATTGTGTAGAGTTTCAGAAATTATATATAAAATTAATTAACCTTATTACNAATAGTATAAATGTTTTTAAAATAAAATCTCATAAAAACCAGCAAAACTAATCAACTATTACTGGATTTTTTAATCATGGCAACTAAAATATTACAATATGCTCTATTTTTCAGGCGACGAAAACTTTTGCTTTTGAAAATAGAGAAATGTGATCAATTCGTCATAGAGCACTAACAGTCATTTAGTTGCGCTGACTAATGAGAAATTTAAATATCCGTATCAACTTATTTTAAATATTTTATATTTTTCCCGAATATATAACAAAATTTTAGAATGTTTCAAGAATATCAAGGAGCAAAACAAAATTCTAAAATATTAAGGATCTAAACACACCCTGTACTAATAGTTATAATTATCAGAATTCGCTAATCAAGTAAATTTTATTGTAATATTGCCGCAATTTAAATATCTTAGGGATTTTGTTTCGCTACACTTTTACTAACTAAACTTTCGCTTCTATTGCTACTACTATTTTCTATGTGTCTTGATGGTAGTTCTCGCTCAAGTAAATAGTATAACGAAAGTGTACAGAAGCGAGTACCCCTTTTATAGTGTCTAAATATATTATTAATGTAGTAATTAATATTTACACAATTTTAATTTTCGTTAAATTAAGAATTGACCATATTTTGCCATTTCAAACTAAAATATAAAAATTAATGTACTGTACATAATATTAGAAATTTAGGAAAATAAATTTTTATAAATTTTCAAATTCTTAAAGCAGACGATGCGTATCGTTTCGATAACACGAAACATTCAATTTAAATTTTTCAACAAATCGTTTTGAAATTAAACAATATAATAATCGTTTAGTCCAGAAATATGTGACAGTGCTGCAATAAAAGTTTTGAAAGAGCTCATTGATACTGAAGTCAAAGCTGGTCTGAGAAAGATAGCTAAAATATTAGACTACGTAGTCCATACAAGTAAGAAAATAAATTCCGAGAGTCAGGTACTGTTGCAAGTGATTCGTATGTGAATTTGTAAACAATAAAGCAGGCAGTTCAGGAGAATGTAACATGCAGTAAGCTAAATAGTTAAATAAATAGTAGGCATTCAGCGTACAATTTCTGTGTGCTACAGAGGTTGAATCCACTAAATGGAGATCCTGTTCAATTGTAGAACTATTGAAGGTGTTGAATCATTTTGTACAACAGGAAATTTTAGGTGCAGTAATGCTAACTATAAAGCTATCTTGTGTCAAGATCAGGGAGTGACACATACAAGCACTCATCAAGAAATACTATTTACTTCTGAGTTCTAGAGTATAGAAATATGTAGGCTTACCATAATATTTTTTTCTCAAACCGGGACAGAAATTAGTCACAATAGAAAATAAAGCCTATTAAAATTTACCTATCTATCAAAAGGCTATATAAAAAGTTGTTAACAAAAAACAACGAGTTAAAAGTAATGTTTAATAACTCAACTAAACATCTTATTATTAAGAAATTATTAATATTTATCGCTAGTATAAACTATCTTTAAAAATTCTTTTTCACTTAAATCGGTACTTTTAAAATATGACAATATATTTGAGGAAATTCCTATTGCTACTAGGTTTGCCTTATGTTTTGCATATTTCAAGTGATTTTTAATGTCGGAGCGTCCACAAGTTACTGAAAATTCTGAAAAGCACAGTTCATATTTCACTTCATCAATACTATCACAGACGTTTTTCAAAAACGGAAAATCCTTTTTTCAATTATCAGTAAGCACACGGTTTCTTTTTGGCATTTTGGAGATTAAATCAATTTAATGTACAGTACAAAATAATCGTAAATGCCGACTAGCAATTTAAACTCGACCAATCTCGGTCAAAACTGTAAGCCTAGAAATACGCCTGAATTAAGTAAACTTGTGATTTCAGCATTGCAATTATCGTCTATTGGTGCAGAAGTCCAGAAAAGTTTCTTATATTTTAAGATTATTTGATCAAGTAAGAGTACTTTAACAGAACAAACCCTGGAAATACATTTACAACTAAATTTCAACACATGTATTATATCTTTAAATTAAAAATAACCTATGTCTGAGGAAAGTTACCAGGATGGAAAAGTTTTTTAATACAAACTATTCTTTACAAAAATAAAATAAAATTCAACAATCTTTTGTTCAGTTATGTGTATAAATTGAAATTAAATAAATAAAAGTGAGTTTTAGATTGTTATATTGCTCGTATCAAGAAATACTGGAAAATGTAAACTTGACCAGACTCCATATTTTGTACGTTTTCATGTCTATCATTATATAATGTGTAGTAAAATTTTTTAGTTATGGAATTTTTCTTTATAGGAATCGATTGTCGAATACAACTATATACATTAGATCACTTGTTATTTTTTTTTATAAACTTTAACTCGGAGGGCAGTTTGCAGAGGTAAGGTTTCTTACTTGATTGAACTTGAAGTAAAAATGGCGTCTAACACGGATTCATTAAGCTACGGTTTAAACTCTGTTGCAAAGACACGAATCGTGGATCATTGAACCCGGTCTAAACGAACTCCGGAGAAACTTTAGTTATTACATTTACCGGTGTTACTCCTGCTTTTAGATGTTGGTAAACTAATTGGATGAACCGCTTCTTTACGTCACAGAAATGGCAGCCATTTGAAAACTTCTTCAAAGAAGGAAGCGGTGTTTTCGAAATACTGTATTTGCAACATTAAAATAACATTTTAAATTTATATTCTAATCAGTAATTTCAAATTCAATACGTTTTCTAAATTTAGATTCATGCATACTTTGAATCGAATTGAACGCAAAATTAAACATTTAATGGAATGATCAATTATTATCTTGTGGAACATGAGATCTATTATTTGACAATTTTAAATAAAATTAAAATAACGAAAGTCAGATTAATAATGCTTTTCTGGATAAAACTTTTAAAATACGAGTAATTATTCTTTTGGTGTAATGTTAAATTTATTATTTATAACTTTTATTACATAATAATTATAGATTAATTGTAGACGCAAATATAAAATAAATTCGTGTTTATTTTTGTCGAAATCGGTCGAGTGCAGGCTTTTAATCTAATAGAATAATAAATAAATTACTAGAGTGACTTCCCGAAACGAGTAGAAAGAAAAACATAAGAGTCCCCTATTTCCAAAATATCAGTTTCAGAAACAACTCAAACCATCACTGAAACAAATTGTAATTTTTATAATTCAAAGCACGCGTGAAATAACCTGTTTGCTTAATGTGCAAACAATGGATAAAAATAAAGTTAAGATTGTTTCCGATTTAAATATCCTAGTTTTAAAATTTTCTATTTAATAAAATATAAAATATAATCTGTCTCTCTATTACATTAATAACATCTAAAAATGATATCCATTTTTAATAAAATTTATTAGCGCTAGGGAAACAAAATAGACTAGCAATTTCCATTCCAGAAAAAGGGATAAAGAGAAAGCTTACCACTGACAGCTTTAGGAGGTTGGCCTAGAAACCAGGACCCAGGTTCACGAATTTTTCGTAAAATACGACATAGTCCAATATCGTAAAGTTACCAGAAACTAACAATATTTTACATTTTGTATTCATAAAACACGTCATAGCAATTACGACAAAATAAAAGAAAATGTTAACGAGAATATGCCTTACAATATCACAAATGACGACTTCTGTTTTAATAAAGTCAACAGGAAGGCGTTTCATAGCGAAATATTTTCTGAATTTTCTCAGGTCACGTTTCGCAATGTCTTAGGAAATATAGAATTTTATTTTATTTCGTTAGAATTAAAACAAGTAGGAATTACTTTAAGATAAACCATTTATATATATAATATATAATACTTAAAACTCACTTCTACCGAAAACTGTAACCGACTTGGACGTGAAACGAAATCTGTCTAAAATTGATAGTAATAGTTTTATTGATAGAAGTATTGAAAAAGTTTGAAAGAAATTGGCAAACTAATAGTTTTCCCCCTTAGTTAAAAGTAAGATAACGTTAAATAATGATGAATGAAATTTTATCGTATTACATTCTGTAAACAGTTTTAATTCCACCGTGAGGAATTCGATCGATTTTTTTCGGCGTTCAATAACATCTGAGAAGTTTCGAATCAGAAATATTTAAATGAGACAATAGAGAAAAACGATCGACTCAATTATCTACTGATAGAGCCAAATACTTGGACACCATCTTTCGAGTACACCAGCTTACGAGAGTTATTAGATTTCGTAGCATTTACGAGACATTTTACAATATCGTAAAAACTTTTTTATCGTAATTTACGATGTGTTTTGTTAATACTAGACTTTTTGAGTCGGGCAACTTTCGAGGAATTTTGTCATAATTTACGATACGAAATGTTTGTGAACCCGGGCCCAGTTTACAATCTTTGTTTAAACCGAAGTCGTTAAAAACGACATTCATATAATGCAGTTTGCGTGATTCGTAGTTTTAACGAGGTTTAAATCGTGTTCAATTTCTCGAATCCGTCTCTGCAATTCATCCAGAATGGTGAAAGTACCTCGTTATGTTAGCCGAACTAGTTTAAAATGTCACGAAGTTGTTTAAATTAAACGAAGTTAAATAGTGAGTTTAGAGTTTAAATTCTTTAAAAAGCAATTAAATGTTCTGAGTGGACAGGAGGTATCAAATAGAATTAGATATGCCGCTATTAATTGTCCTGTCGCTTCGATAATACAGTATAATTTTAATTACGTAATTCTTAAAAATTCCGTAATACTGTGTCCTCAGATATATAGGGAACTCTACCTGTAATTCAATGATTAGGCTGCGATTTGAAATAATTGTTTACCTATAAATTCCCATTGTCGTCCGTCCGTCTTTCCTTAATCTCGAAAACGGAGTTAGAAACATGTAAGACAGGACCAGATATAGAAACCATAGGAGCTGAAGGCACGATTAACTATATACGAACTACCGATGCAAACCGAAAGTCATGTTACTTCAATTCGAAAACTTTCAACCTGGAAGGTGTTAGATAAATGACCAGCACGACTCTATTGTTAAAGTAAAAGTATGATGTTTAGGGACAAGTCACTACTAATTTGAGGTGGAGAGGATATATTTTAAATTAAATAAATTAAAATTATGATTAAAAATTACAGCTCGATATTGTGACGATATCACAATAAATAATTGCTCATTTATTTTTATAATTTATTGTTATACATGACAAAAGAACCTAAAATTTTCAATGAACAGGGTAATATTTTCAAAACCATTAAAACTTAAATGGCTTTATGGCAACTACCTTACATAAAATAATTATTTTGATGTTATGCAAAGTAAAAAACAGAAATAAGTTATATATATATATATATATACACATTCTGTAATCTTAATTTTATTTCTAAATAACAATTATAATTATAAAATGTCGTTGAAATGTTTTCATTTGACTATTTAAATTAACAGATGCATCTCTTGTTAGCTATTAGACAATATTTCAGTAATACAAGCATTACAAGTATTTCTGAGGAATGTGGTATCACTTCGCGACCGATTAAGATTTTAACGCGACCCACAATTTGAGGAAAGGTGTCTTAGACTATAGATGTTGCATGAACCTCATCTCATGTGAACAAATCGTCATCGCATGCTATGTGCTAGCTGTCGCAGTAATGACATAATGAAGCAGCTATTTCGCGCTATATCATTATCGCAGTAATTCAGTGAAATTAATATATATTTTTTTAAAATGATATTTTTTTTGTAAGAATTATATTTAGTTAATTATTTTTAAAAATTTTTTTGCAATAGATGGTGCTACGTGTAAGCCAGCAGTCAAATGTAGACAAAAAGAAATGAATAGATAGAAATCCAATCGATATTTTGGAGTGTAACGTATGACATTATCTAACTTAGAAATATTTGGACGTAACCATTGAGTATCGTAGCAGTTAGTCGAACGGCCTAGGAGTGTATAGCGAACAAATAAGAAAACAAACATACATCCTCATTTATATATTTATATAGATAAATAATTATGTTTTAATTAAATATTTAATTAATCTAATTTGTTATTATATCTTTGACATTTGAAAGTTTTTAACTTTTGAAAAATTCGATTATGGTATCAAATAATAATTTACAAACTATAATACAGCGTTACATTTAAAGATTGCCTCAGCTATTAATATACTTAAAATAAAGCATCGGGCTTGTAGTGTATTTGAAATAATTAATTATGTATATTTTAAAATGAGCTGATAAAAGACTTTAATATAACATTTAAATACAGTTCCGTTCATTAATTACAAACTTTAATTTAAATTTTGATGAACTTTACAAATATATAATGTATTACATTACCGAAATTTAATATGGGAATAAATCTGTCCACTCGACCATATTTTATTATTCAGATATATTTTTAGATTACGAACTTAATCAGACTTTACATCAGCTAATCCCGAAAATAAATCTGAAAATATTAAGTTCTTGAACTCCTGTTTCAATATATTTTATATTTTTCGAAATTCGAAAGAGTATAATTTTAAGTAATTACGAAATTTACTATTTAATTAATGATAATACTAAATAATTAATGTAAAGAATCCAAAAGTAAACTATAATTATTTTTATTCATACTTGTGTATGTCTATTTTTATATTTTTATTTTTAAAATAATAAAATCTAAACTGAAGATTAATCTATTACTCTTTATTGAATAAATTATGACTGGAAAGTTTAAATTGATACAGGTAAACAGGTTTATTGTCAAAGAAATGTAATTTAAACGAATGTAAAGAATTAATTCGTTTAAAACTTTTTTTTTCTAATTCCAATTGAATGTTAGTAATTTTCAGCTAAAGTTAAGATTTTTATCAATCTATCCTAATTTTAAACTTATATAATACAGTTTAAAACAGTGTATAAACATAAACAATAACTACGATAACTCATATAGAAATAATGTCTATCTTTTAAAGCTTTTATTAATGGATAGTTTTTAATACTGACATAATTAAAATATATGATTTGTGACTATTATTATAAAATATAATTGAATTTCTTTTAAATTAATATTTACATTTGTTTTTAACTGAAATAAGATCGCTACAATCTCTGACATAATATCTATAATAAATTTGATTGTAAAACCTAAAATACAAAATTTGATTAAATCAGATGAAAAATATGATATATAGATGTATCTTATATGTTAAATCTGGTATGTTATACTATAGAAATTTGGCATCTCGTCTGTAGAGTGGATGACATGGCAAGACAGAATACAAATATATTTGGTAAATTTATTATTTTTAATTTATGGATGAAATTCTGTCATACATGTGACTTTTCGCTGTGTTACCTGACCAGCGTAAATATATTTTATAAAAATGGTCTGATTATTATATTTTTTTTATAATTTTTATTAAATATTAGTCGTCTTTTCGGATATTTTATAGGAAATATTTATGAATATTGTTATCTGATTTCCATTATTATATTTTTTGTAATATTTGTAGAATTTTAAGCTTTTAGTCTAATATTTTCATTGTTTTAGTAACACTGCTTTTTATTTATTTATTTATTTATTTTGTATATACTTACATATTCAAACATTTTTATCAATTTACAAAAGTTTTATTTTCGAAATGTGTAAACAAGGTAAATTTTGAAGAAATTGCTACAGAAATTTAAATTTTTATTAAATTCATGGACTGTTTTACATTTTCTTCTTCTTTTAAAAAGAAATCAACAAATTCATAATAAGTTACGAGTATACTTTGTAAAGTAGGCTTTAGAGACATTTTTTTTCTATATCTCAAGATAATTATAAGTTTGATTAACTCTGGTAAAGATAACAAAATTAAATTTAAATAAAGTGGAAACTACGAAAACTGTATTTTGTATTTTTGCTTATATCGTAATCATTTTTAAAATAATTTTATTGTAATATTAAATTTTCATCAATTATCATTTTTTATCAAAATAATTTTTATTTTTATTACAATAATTTATCATGTAGTTATACATTTTAAAGATATTATGATAGTATTTGAATTTAAATTTTTATCGATTTATTTTTTAAATATAGTATTTGCATGTTAAAATTACATATTTATTCATAAATAATTAATTTGAACTTTTATTCTCATATATTATTTAATAAAATGCTATTTAGGCCTAAATTGAAACCATCTTTACACGCATAAATATTTACGTTAGTTTCAAATAAATGAAAATACAATTTAATTAGCTAAAATTAAATATTTTGTTATTATTTTGCCCAATCTTCATACTTTATAAATAGAAACAAATTTTGTAAATTCATTTCAAATTATATTCAATATATTTGAATTTTATGAAATTTTTGGTGATTTAACTTCCATATAATTAGATGTTTCTGTTGGATCATAAATTAATAATTGGTAAGATAAATAGTTAAATTTCAGCAAAAAATAAAATTTCAAATGCTAAAGATTAACTACGTACTTTAGAAGTATCAGTTAAATATCAAACTGAATCGGCCTATAGGGAAAAGCACTTTAAAAAAAAAAGAAAAATCCAAACTAAAATTATTTATAAAGTCTCTTCAGGGAAAATACAGCACAAAGATAACTCTATTTTTTCAATCAGTATTAATCAACTATATGTAAAGTAGGAGGCCATATTTTTGCCTACCAAGTTTATATTGTTTTGACCTCTTCCAAATTATTTTTCTTCTCTCAAGAAATACTATAATCACTTAAACTCTAGGTGATAGCTTAATCATTTCTTGATGGACATATCTGAACACCTATCTTATATATATATATATATTTCAGATTCTTGATACTCTTCATAAATCTTATTAAATAAAATAAAAAAACGAGCAACTTTTAATCATATTTTTAATGCATTTGATTTAAAATATATGTTCGCCATTTGAAATTAGCAGTGGCTTGCCCCTGTACATCAGAATCTTCCTTTAACAATAGAGTCGCGCCGGTCATCTATCTAACTCCTTTCAGGGGAAAATTTTTGAATTGAAATAACGTGACTTCCAGTTTGCATCGAAAGTTCTTATAGAGAGGTCTCTTGCCCGTATGCTTTCCATATTTGTTCTTGAATTTTGTCTGTCTAATTCCGTTCTCGAGATTAAGGAAAGACAGACAGTAGACTGACATGACACAGGCGACAGTAGTAATTTATAGGTCTACAATTTTTTCTAATTTTAGACCAATAAAATTAAATAAATTCCATAAAATATTAAATTATTAATTATTATATATATTTATCTATACGTACTTTATGATTTTAAAATTTTTATATTTTTTAAAATATCAAATTAATTTTTACAATGAGATCCAATGAGATCAATGAGATCGAAGAACAATTAAAATTCGGTAAATTGTCTCGAATACGTTAGAACTAAAATTAATATCCGTCACATATTAATAATTTATAACTTAATACTGTTTAGTTTAGTCAATTTTGATATGATATTTATAAAGCTACTTTAAAGTGCAATTTCTATTCATATAATCATTTCAGATAGTTTCTAATTCTATGCGTAAATTGACTACAGTCGCTACAGTCAATGAAGATACAGTCAAGAATATGTTGGAATAAGTTCGAAGCACAATACTCTTTTTAATATAGAATCACATTCTTTTTCCATATTTCATTCACGCTTCCATACTTTTCACGCTCAATGCTTTTCCAGTATTTCGATTTTCCTTCTTCATCTTTAAACGAGTATATGATTATTTTCTCGTATTTTTCTCATATTTTTATGAATAAATCTTCGTTTTCGGTACTTTTCCAATGCTGAAAAAGAAATATGTGAAAGTTTTTAGATGGTTTTTCTAGTAGAATTCACTTTATATTTATTTTTT
>NW_019384478.1:573955-598325 GCF_000671375.1 Centruroides sculpturatus
CCATAAAAATTATATTTATATTAATGATGTCTCCAAAGTTCAGCGAATTTTTCGCAGAAAAATAACTTATCAGAAAACGCGCCCGCCGTTTGGTGCGCCGCTCCACGACGAAACAAGCTTAAGCAATGGCGTCGTCGAACAGTGCACACTCGGTAAGTAATCCTACAATTTTTTGTTTATAGCATAGTTTATACGGATTATTCCCAAAAAATTATACGTGTTTTGGAAATGTTGAGTCAAATTAGTCTAGAATCGATTAATTTTATGGAAGAAAACCTTTCAAACAGCCGTAGTCCGTAAACTGCACACGTGATTGACTCATGTATTTAAGGATTCCTACAACGTGAAATTCTTATAAAGTGGAACGTATCTACCGCGTTATAGGGGGTCGACTGTAAACTAAAATAATAAAAATATTATATTGAAAAATTTTGAACTTTTAATTATTGATAGAATTTCATTTCTATGAAATTCAGTCCGGAAAAACTCCTGGGTTTGATCATCCGAATTAGATTCTTGGTTCTTCAGAGCGGCAAGCTGAAATTTTAACTCTCTCAGGCATCAAGCCGGTTGTTTACGATTTAAAATTGAAAAACGCATATTATTTAAGAAAAAATATTTTCAATCGAATAAAATTTTTTACCTCTTATTCAAAAGCAAATATTTTTTCTCGATTGATTTTGTTTTATGGAGAAAAAGATAAGAAATATAAATTCTTTCAGTTAAATGTTTCTTTTTACATTTTTTTCTTGTTAGAGGTGACTTCTAAAAGTTTTATAAAACCGATTTCTTAATTAAATTAAAATTAGTAACAGTTGAATTAATATACCAATTCTATGAAATAAAAATAAGAGTTATTGTGTAGAGTTTCAGAAATTATATATAAAATTAATTAACCTTATTACATTTATGTTATTAACTCAATTATCAAATTAAATAATTAAAAGATATTTAATAAATATAAATGCCTTCTGATACATAAACAATAAATTTTTCATAATATTCCGAAATGATTTTGGAATTCTGTTTGTTTACAAAATTACATACAATTTATTATAAATTCTAATTTAATTTATTTTTTTTACAAAATAAATTATATTGTAGATTTTATATTTAATTAAATACATTAAAAATATATTTTTTGCTATAAATTTTAATTTAATTTTTAAAAGTATTCATAAATTCTACGAAACATTCTTTTAAGAAAATAATAAAAATGTTTAATCAAAACGCGATATTTAGAAGAAAGAAAAATAAATTTCGATTTCTAGTACTGAACCAATTCTCGATTCGTCTTCTTGACAGATATGAAAAACGATAAATATTTTGCAATTTATTCGAGCAATTTTCTGAAAGTTTTTCTTTTATCAATAAAGTAATTCTATATTTTAAAATACAAATACTATATATGCTTATATCTATGAATTAGATATAAGAATTGGAAATTTTTATTTTAATATTAATATAAAACATTTGAAAGTAGTAAGGTTTCAATTACAGTAGCAAAAATGAATTTGATAAATTTATACTATCAATATAATAAAAAAAAAGTTTAAAAGTTTACTTTTTAATTATACATTGTTTACGATGAAACTCTAAAAATATATATTGTTTATTAATTATGATTTAAAGTTTGTTCTAAATTATTAACGATTAAAGTTTATTTGCAGTTTTCCAATGTTATAGTCTTCAAATTTAGAAAAAATTATTCAATTTCTTTAATTATATTTTAAAGAAAAAGTCTTTCCTTTAAAAGGAAAGTATGATAGATGGTTGATTGATGGGATTAGGTAAGACATGAGCGATCTACCAAGGGAGATGCCTCCCTGGGGGACTTTTATGAAAAACTTGCCCTTGTTTTGATGTTAAGCTCGTGAAGAAGACCCGGAAAACTCCAGAAAGTCGGTCCATTAGTCAGACTCGATCCCACGACCAGTGTTAGTAGTTTTTATTCAATCGGCCACTGGAGATCAAGATTATGATTAAACAGGAAAATATGGTAAAATCTTTTAATTAATTCTATCATGAACACCTATTTCTCCCCCATGTTTATTTTTTTCAATCCTGTGAAAACTAATAGGGCCTTTGTAATAAAAAGTTGTACACATTTTGGGTTCGACCAGGCCAACAATGGAGACCGGGCGATGAGGGACGACACAGTATATCGGGGATAAATCGCCCACGAAGAATTCTTGGAGTTGCTCGCCCGAATTCGATTTCGGGTCCTTAGATTGGTGGCCGATGCCTTAACCGCTTCGGCCATCCGTCTATTCGTAATGTTCTATTACGAAATTAAACTTTATATGAAATAATTATATTCTCTTAATCATTACTATTTTAACATATTACGCTGTATATATAATACTTGCATTACCAATTCATAGGAGAATTTGAATTTACATTAATTACTCGAGATATGAATCATAAATCAATGTAAATTTATTTGGAAGATCAAAGCAATGTGATAAATATTTTAAATATAGAACTAATTATATAAATCAGTTCTATGTTTTAAATCTTTTTGAAAATATCGAAAACTTTTCATTTATTCTCACAAGATTGTACGAATTGATCCACTGATATCATGAATAAAAATTGAGATTGCATAAATGAAGAAAAGCATTTCTGATCGAAAGATCAAAGACATTTCGATATAATGAAACTTTTCAAGAAGCAAGCATGTAAAGGAGTCAATGTCCGACCGTTATTTTTTGTTTCGGGACGTTATTTTTATTTAATTATTTTCTGTTCGGTGTTCTTTTTTAGTTAAGGACAAACTCCTAAGCACCAGTGACCATGAAAGAAATAGCAAACTTAGTTTGCATCAGTGCCTGATCCTATAATGACAACTTATGTAAATTAAGACAGTGTGGAGCTGCACTCGAGGTAGAATAAAAGGCGGCACATCCACGACAGAGGTAGGTAGCTTCAGGTGACCGCTGTGGTAGAGACGGCGGTGATAAATTAGAGGAAATAGTATCTTTTTGCTGTAGAATCTTTTTGAGGTGGAGATAAAAGTTTTGTTGATTTGGATATTATAAGTATAATTGTTTTGATCATTGATTTTTGTTGCTACTATTCAATTATTTAACTTACTGTTGGGACAATTAACCCATTATTGTTTTTATTGGTCAATATAATACTAGTTTACAATAAATATAAGTTTTATCTGTGGTGGCAATTGTTTTTTATTTGGAAAGTCTAGGCCTGGTACTTGAACTCTACTATTGTGTAACCCCTTTTTGTTTTTGTAAATGGTGCGTTACAAGCAACATTATGCAGAAGAGAAACAACGGATTTCACATATTTAAGAAAGAATTTCAATAAACTGAAAATATTTTCGCGTTTTATCTTAATATACCTCATTTCGTTTGTTTTGTATCCGATAACAGAATATGTTATAAGTAAATTATTACACACGCTAAATTATTATTAACGCTACAAATTATTATACACGTAGTTTTATTTTAGAATTAAAGTGCAAGCTGGTAAATCGAATTACATGTTTATTCTATGCTTTTAAAACGTTTTTCTCGTGCAAATAAATGCATTGAAAATCAATATCTATCTGTACGATTTCGTTCAGAATTGTTTATATTTCTTCCTTATTCATCATCTTTCCATTACATAGTTTTAAAAATCTGTTCTGATATTTTTGCGATTTGTTCCTACTCTTCCAATTCTTCAATGATTTCTAAACAATATTCTTACACCAACCCAGCCAGAGATGTCATCAGAATTTTTATTTTAATTCATTATTAACAAAATTTTTAATTTCAGAAAAGATAACGTTTTTCGCCTATATGTAACAGTTTCTTCAGAATCGTAAGATCGATAGTATAATTCATTATACTATATAACACGTCAGCATTTCCAATGCTATCCTTGCTCTTCCCATTCTCTGTTCCTCTTTTATTAGTAATGTCGAGTGTTGTATGTGTAATAACACAAAAAATATATTACGTAAGACAAAATACAAGAAATACCGAAAAACAAACAAAATAAAACTTGGAGTTAATTTAGACGCAATGTTATTTTGATTGAAATTTATTGAAACGTTTTCTTTAAATCGTGAAATTCTAACGTCTCCACTCTGCATAATGTTGCATGTTTCATGAAAACATTTCATTATATCGTGAAATCCTTTCGATCATCACAGAAATGTTTTCTGTCCATTTATGCAATTCTGTTCTTTATTAAATTAATGAAATCTGTGGATTTATTCATGCAATCTTGTGAGAAAAATATAAAAAGTTTTTTCAATATTTTTTAATATGTACAGTACACTTATTTCTGAAACCTTTTCGCTAAATGCTGCACCGAGTGTAAAATCTAACTGAATATATGATACTCATTTCAGTTTAATATCGTTTATACAAGATTTATTTGTATAATTAATATAGAGTATAGGTAATTTATTTCCTATTAAATTGTTGTTAGACATACTTAACGATCAATCATTCGAATCCATTGCCATAATGAAAGATTTATATGCCATATTTCATATTCTGTTTAGCTAAATTCTAGTTAAGGACTTGGGGAAAAAGGAGTAAAATGTTCTAATGTCATTTAAATCATTAGATATTGAAGAAGATTAAACGAAATTTCAGAAAAAATATTTAAAAAACGGAAAATTCTTTGGAAGTATTTGTGTGTGTGATGTTAGCATCTATTTTGTGTAATATCTCAGGTTTCATAGTATCGGGTTATGCGAGGGTCAACAAGAATGTGTTGGGAGTGTCACGTGTTACGAACTCGTTCAGTGAATGGTCTCAATGAACGAGTTAGTATCACATGATATTTTCAACATAATTATTTTTGTTCTTACTCACGTAACTCGAGAGTAGACATTCAGGATGGGGTAAAGATTAAGAAATGAAATTTTTATGGTAACTTGTATGTAAGGAGCATTGATGCTTATTAAATTTTGGAGTACGGAACTCAAACGAGTGGAGAATAGTAAGGGAGGTCATGTGTCATATCTGGAGTGAGATCCGACTTCATGAAAATTTTACTCGTTGTTGCCATTTACAATATGTTTAAAAATCCAGCAATGATTTGCCAGTTGTTATGAAATTTTATTTACAGAATAACTTTTATATTATTAATCACAATAAATAAAATAGTGTATGGAGTCATCTGTTATGAGATTTGCAAACATTTTTTATTTTATTAATAATTATAAAATGGCAAAAAGCTTAATTTTGAGGGTAGGGATGAGTTTTATAAAAATTTGTAAATACTAATAACGAACAAAATCGTCATTAAGTCCGATCCCTCATGAGATGTGACACAAGACCCCTTNAAAATGGCAAAAAGCTTAATTTTGAGGGTAGGGATGAGTTTTATAAAAATTTGTAAATACTAATAACGAACAAAATCGTCATTAAGTCCGATCCCTCATGAGATGTGACACAAGACCCCTTCTATCTCTCCACTCCTCGATCTTTAACTATCAAAATTTAATGGCATCAATGCCCTTTATATACAAGTTACCATGTCAAATTTCGTTAATCTTTACCCCATCCTGCGATATTAACCTACATATACATCAACGAAAATTTTTTCTTTTCTTCGATATTTTGGGTTCGGTGGTCTAAAAACATGGAAATTTGCAAAACATACGGAAAGTAAAATTCGACACCATTCCAATACTTTCCTTTGTTATGTACTGTAAGTACACATAACTGCAGAAAACTAAAGGAGGATGCACATATGCGGCGCGGCAAGGAAAAGTGGCAGAATGACATCACTTTCTCTCGCCGCAGAAGTCGATTTTGTGCCGCTTTTCTCGTGCTGCAAAAGTTGGTTGAATTCTATCTTTTGCGACGACCGCCGCCAAGATGCGTTTCTATCAGCCAATAACAGGTCGTCTGGTAGTCACGTGAGAAAATACAATGACGTGGTGTTTTAATGGCGGAAAATTCAACGCGGTTAACCGAAATAACTAACATCAGAATAAAGAGGAAAAGATAATAAATTTAACACAAATTTTACACAAATAGTCATATATAATTTAATTCAAAGAACAAAACAACCGAATCTTACTCAAAATAGTATTCTTTATCGAAAGATCTTAATCGAGGAATAAGCGTATTTTGTACACCAGTTCTTTCTCGATCCAAGAAAATAACTCTAATCCAAAATCTTAGACAAAATCTTTTAGCTAAATAAAGCAACCGTACAAAACAAAATTTGTAAACACGTGGATAGCGGCAATGTCGGCATTTTTCACCATTTTGAATACTGAACGCATGCGCCGAAACGGAAGCAGATTGTTGCGTGTGTGGTTGTGCTGCCGCGCGGCGAAGATGCGTTTGCGACATCGCTTTTCCTTGCCGTGCCACATGTGTGCATCCTCATTAAATCTCCCATCAAAATTAAGTCTTTTTTTTGTTTTTTTTTTTATAAGAATTAATAATATAAAAGTAACTTTTTATAATAATATCTCATAATAGATAGCGTCATACGCAATTTTATATTTGAGCTAATGTCATAGTATTTTTTCAAATTAAGTATTTTTTAAATGGACATTTTTATCATAATTCAATAAAATTGCCCCCTTAAAGCTTTTATTGTAACTTTAACTTTATAACGTAGCGTAATTAAAAATTTTAGACTTCCCAATGGTCCTTTAATTAACCTTCTGTTCGATTGCTAGAAAAGTGGAACAAGAGCCATTGCCAATTCTTTTCTTATGGAGTTGCAGGCATTAAAGGAAGGTATACATTGCTATACGAACCGCCATGATCGAAACGAACAGTGATTTTTGTTCTCATCGTACTATGTGACACAAACTAAGTAAGGACATAATTGGTTAGAAAGGTTTCGAAAGTTAGTTGTGAAAAGTTGATTGGTTTAATGAATTGGCCAAAAGAGATGAACTGGCAGTTCGTATCCACTTCTTAGCGGTCCACAATGCTAGCTTAAACCTGTTGAGTAACAATATATTCCTTAACTAGGTACTGTATGCTAATTATAAGCAAACTAGCAATATATAATCTATATTCTCATTTCTTCACTGATCAAGTTTAGTTTGTATGTACAGTACTTCATGACGAATATCAGTTTAATTAGGATTGCATAATGGCTTGAGACAGAAACCAGAAAAATAAAATTACGCTGCTAAACTCCTGGGAGCCGCAAATTAGGACATCGTGGGTTACATGATGCCCTGTGGCCTGCAGTTGTTCATGACTGATTTAGAACTTTTCTTCGTTCATACAAAAATAAAAGTACAGATATATATATAGTGTTCTATGTATAGTTAACTCGTAGACAAGATCTTATAAATAAAAACTGCAGTATTAGTGTCTTAGTCGACACTGCACAATAACGTGCATCTTATTAACATGCATAATAAGAAAATAAAAGTAATATTGGTAAAATCTTCTTTCTCTCTTATGAGTGTAATAAAATATATTACATCGTAATAAAGACGAAATGTAATATATTTTATTACACTCATAAGAGAGAACAAAGATTTTACCAATATTACTTTTATTTTCTTATTATGCATGTTAATAAGATGCACGTTATTGTGCAGTGTCGACTAAGACACTAATACTGCAGTTTTTATTTATAAGATCTTGTCTACGAGTTAACTATACATAGAACANATTTAATAAAATGCTATTTAGGCCTAAATTGAAACCATCTTTACACGCATAAATATTTACGTTAGTTTCAAATAAATGAAAATACAATTTAATTAGCTAAAATTAAATATTTTGTTATTATTTTGCCCAATCTTCATACTTTATAAATAGAAACAAATTTTGTAAATTCATTTCAAATTATATTCAATATATTTGAATTTTATGAAATTTTTGGTGATTTAACTTCCATATAATTAGATGTTTCTGTTGGATCATAAATTAATAATTGGTAAGATAAATAGTTAAATTTCAGCAAAAAATAAAATTTCAAATGCTAAAGATTAACTACGTACTTTAGAAGTATCAGTTAAATATCAAACTGAATCGGCCTATAGGGAAAAGCACTTTAAAAAAAAAAAGAAAAATCCAAACTAAAATTATTTATAAAGTCTCTTCAGGGAAAATACAGCACAAAGATAACTCTATTTTTTCAATCAGTATTAATCAACTATATGTAAAGTAGGAGGCCATATTTTTGCCTACCAAGTTTATATTGTTTTGACCTCTTCCAAATTATTTTTCTTCTCTCAAGAAATACTATAATCACTTAAACTCTAGGTGATAGCTTAATCATTTCTTGATGGACATATCTGAACACCTATCTTATATATATATATATATTTCAGATTCTTGATACTCTTCATAAATCTTATTAAATAAAATAAAAAAACGAGCAACTTTTAATCATATTTTTAATGCATTTGATTTAAAATATATGTTCGCCATTTGAAATTAGCAGTGGCTTGCCCCTGTACATCAGAATCTTCCTTTAACAATAGAGTCGCGCCGGTCATCTATCTAACTCCTTTCAGGGGAAAATTTTTGAATTGAAATAACGTGACTTCCAGTTTGCATCGAAAGTTCTTATAGAGAGGTCTCTTGCCCGTATGCTTTCCATATTTGTTCTTGAATTTTGTCTGTCTAATTCCGTTCTCGAGATTAAGGAAAGACAGACAGTAGACTGACATGACACAGGCGACAGTAGTAATTTATAGGTCTACAATTTTTTCTAATTTTAGACCAATAAAATTAAATAAATTCCATAAAATATTAAATTATTAATTATTATATATATTTATCTATACGTACTTTATGATTTTAAAATTTTTATATTTTTTAAAATATCAAATTAATTTTTACAATGAGATCCAATGAGATCAATGAGATCGAAGAACAATTAAAATTCGGTAAATTGTCTCGAATACGTTAGAACTAAAATTAATATCCGTCACATATTAATAATTTATAACTTAATACTGTTTAGTTTAGTCAATTTTGATATGATATTTATAAAGCTACTTTAAAGTGCAATTTCTATTCATATAATCATTTCAGATAGTTTCTAATTCTATGCGTAAATTGACTACAGTCGCTACAGTCAATGAAGATACAGTCAAGAATATGTTGGAATAAGTTCGAAGCACAATACTCTTTTTAATATAGAATCACATTCTTTTTCCATATTTCATTCACGCTTCCATACTTTTCACGCTCAATGCTTTTCCAGTATTTCGATTTTCCTTCTTCATCTTTAAACGAGTATATGATTATTTTCTCGTATTTTTCTCATATTTTTATGAATAAATCTTCGTTTTCGGTACTTTTCCAATGCTGAAAAAGAAATATGTGAAAGTTTTTAGATGGTTTTTCTAGTAGAATTCACTTTTTCTTTATATTTATTTTTTTTGAATTTCTTATTCTTTTACAAACAAATTCTATCTGAACTTTTTATATCCGAAACTTTTTTACATCATTTATCTATGATATAGTGAATTCGCTACATGTGAAACAACAAATATTTTTCTATACATAGGAAAGAATAAAAAAAATTTTATTTTCGAGCAAAGATATTTTCATATATTTTATATACAGTATTTATATTTTTAATTACAAAATACAATCAATAACATAAATTATTAATAAATTTTATTGAAATACAGTATAATTTCTATTAAAAATTAAAGAATTAAAATTCATAAGAATTTACAGATTATAATTTTAAATTTACAACAATATAAAATGATAATATACACAAAACATTAATGTAAAATTTAATATCCTTGTTTAAAATAATTACAAGATTAACCCGTTTAATTGCATAGAAATTATCTATACAGTCGACCCCCTATAACGCGGGTTTATATAATGCGGATTCCTATAACGCGGCGAAAAAATTGCGACCGTATTCGTATAAAGACGATAAATGAGATTCGTAAAATGCAGTAAAACGTCATTGCCGACTCGTGTCGAGGCAGGATTGGTCGAATCTGGACCAATAGTGGACGAGTAGCCGAACTACTTACACTCTACTTAGAGTTTAGGCGGGTAAGTTGAGTTTACTATCGTCTGTACAGTATATAAATTAGGTACTGTAAGTCTAATACAGTACTGTAATTTTATATATTTCTTGTGAAAAAAAAACATTTCTTATTCAAAGGCCATAAAAATTATTTCTATTAATAATGTCGCCAAAGTTCAGCGAATTTTTCGCAGAAAAATAACTTATTAAAAAACACGCCCGCCGTTTGGTGCGCTGCTCCGCGACGAAAAAAAGCTTAAGCAATGGCGTCGTAGAACGGTGCACACTCGGTAAGTAATCCTACAATTTTTTGTTTATAGCATAGTTTATACGGATTATTCCCAAAAAATTATACGTGTTTTGGAAATGTTGAGTCAAATTAGTCTAGAATCGATTAATTTTATGGAAGAAAACCTTTCAAACAGCCGTANAATGCTATCCTTGCTCTTCCCATTCTCTGTTCCTCTTTTATTAGTAATGTCGAGTGTTGTATGTGTAATAACACAAAAAATATATTACGTAAGACAAAATACAAGAAATACCGAAAAACAAACAAAATAAAACTTGGAGTTAATTTAGACGCAATGTTATTTTGATTGAAATTTATTGAAACGTTTTCTTTAAATCGTGAAATTCTAACGTCTCCACTCTGCATAATGTTGCATGTTTCATGAAAACATTTCATTATATCGTGAAATCCTTTCGATCATCACAGAAATGTTTTCTGTCCATTTATGCAATTCTGTTCTTTATTAAATTAATGAAATCTGTGGATTTATTCATGCAATCTTGTGAGAAAAATATAAAAAGTTTTTTCAATATTTTTTAATATGTACAGTACACTTATTTCTGAAACCTTTTCGCTAAATGCTGCACCGAGTGTAAAATCTAACTGAATATATGATACTCATTTCAGTTTAATATCGTTTATACAAGATTTATTTGTATAATTAATATAGAGTATAGGTAATTTATTTCCTATTAAATTGTTGTTAGACATACTTAACGATCAATCATTCGAATCCATTGCCATAATGAAAGATTTATATGCCATATTTCATATTCTGTTTAGCTAAATTCTAGTTAAGGACTTGGGGAAAAAGGAGTAAAATGTTCTAATGTCATTTAAATCATTAGATATTGAAGAAGATTAAACGAAATTTCAGAAAAAATATTTAAAAAACGGAAAATTCTTTGGAAGTATTTGTGTGTGTGATGTTAGCATCTATTTTGTGTAATATCTCAGGTTTCATAGTATCGGGTTATGCGAGGGTCAACAAGAATGTGTTGGGAGTGTCACGTGTTACGAACTCGTTCAGTGAATGGTCTCAATGAACGAGTTAGTATCACATGATATTTTCAACATAATTATTTTTGTTCTTACTCACGTAACTCGAGAGTAGACATTCAGGATGGGGTAAAGATTAAGAAATGAAATTTTTATGGTAACTTGTATGTAAGGAGCATTGATGCTTATTAAATTTTGGAGTACGGAACTCAAACGAGTGGAGAATAGTAAGGGAGGTCATGTGTCATATCTGGAGTGAGATCCGACTTCATGAAAATTTTACTCGTTGTTGCCATTTACAATATGTTTAAAAATCCAGCAATGATTTGCCAGTTGTTATGAAATTTTATTTACAGAATAACTTTTATATTATTAATCACAATAAATAAAATAGTGTATGGAGTCATCTGTTATGAGATTTGCAAACATTTTTTATTTTATTAATAATTATAAAATGGCAAAAAGCTTAATTTTGAGGGTAGGGATGAGTTTTATAAAAATTTGTAAATACTAATAACGAACAAAATCGTCATTAAGTCCGATCCCTCATGAGATGTGACACAAGACCCCTTCTATCTCTCCACTCCTCGATCTTTAACTATCAAAATTTAATGGCATCAATGCCCTTTATATACAAGTTACCATGTCAAATTTCGTTAATCTTTACCCCATCCTGCGATATTAACCTACATATACATCAACGAAAATTTTTTCTTTTCTTCGATATTTTGGGTTCGGTGGTCTAAAAACATGGAAATTTGCAAAACATACGGAAAGTAAAATTCGACACCATTCCAATACTTTCCTTTGTTATGTACTGTAAGTACACATAACTGCAGAAAACTAAAGGAGGATGCACATATGCGGCGCGGCAAGGAAAAGTGGCAGAATGACATCACTTTCTCTCGCCGCAGAAGTCGATTTTGTGCCGCTTTTCTCGTGCTGCAAAAGTTGGTTGAATTCTATCTTTTGCGACGACCGCCGCCAAGATGCGTTTCTATCAGCCAATAACAGGTCGTCTGGTAGTCACGTGAGAAAATACAATGACGTGGTGTTTTAATGGCGGAAAATTCAACGCGGTTAACCGAAATAACTAACATCAGAATAAAGAGGAAAAGATAATAAATTTAACACAAATTTTACACAAATAGTCATATATAATTTAATTCAAAGAACAAAACAACCGAATCTTACTCAAAATAGTATTCTTTATCGAAAGATCTTAATCGAGGAATAAGCGTATTTTGTACACCAGTTCTTTCTCGATCCAAGAAAATAACTCTAATCCAAAATCTTAGACAAAATCTTTTAGCTAAATAAAGCAACCGTACAAAACAAAATTTGTAAACACGTGGATAGCGGCAATGTCGGCATTTTTCACCATTTTGAATACTGAACGCATGCGCCGAAACGGAAGCAGATTGTTGCGTGTGTGGTTGTGCTGCCGCGCGGCGAAGATGCGTTTGCGACATCGCTTTTCCTTGCCGTGCCACATGTGTGCATCCTCATTAAATCTCCCATCAAAATTAAGTCTTTTTTTTGTTTTTTTTTTTATAAGAATTAATAATATAAAAGTAACTTTTTATAATAATATCTCATAATAGATAGCGTCATACGCAATTTTATATTTGAGCTAATGTCATAGTATTTTTTCAAATTAAGTATTTTTTAAATGGACATTTTTATCATAATTCAATAAAATTGCCCCCTTAAAGCTTTTATTGTAACTTTAACTTTATAACGTAGCGTAATTAAAAATTTTAGACTTCCCAATGGTCCTTTAATTAACCTTCTGTTCGATTGCTAGAAAAGTGGAACAAGAGCCATTGCCAATTCTTTTCTTATGGAGTTGCAGGCATTAAAGGAAGGTATACATTGCTATACGAACCGCCATGATCGAAACGAACAGTGATTTTTGTTCTCATCGTACTATGTGACACAAACTAAGTAAGGACATAATTGGTTAGAAAGGTTTCGAAAGTTAGTTGTGAAAAGTTGATTGGTTTAATGAATTGGCCAAAAGAGATGAACTGGCAGTTCGTATCCACTTCTTAGCGGTCCACAATGCTAGCTTAAACCTGTTGAGTAACAATATATTCCTTAACTAGGTACTGTATGCTAATTATAAGCAAACTAGCAATATATAATCTATATTCTCATTTCTTCACTGATCAAGTTTAGTTTGTATGTACAGTACTTCATGACGAATATCAGTTTAATTAGGATTGCATAATGGCTTGAAACAGAAACCAGAAAAATAAAATTACGCTGCTAAACTCCTGGGAGCCGCAAATTAGGACATCGTGGGTTACATGATGCCCTGTGGCCTGCAGTTGTTCATGACTGATTTAGAACTTTTCTTCGTTCATACAAAAATAAAAGTACAGATATATATATAGTGTTCTATGTATAGTTAACTCGTAGACAAGATCTTATAAATAAAAACTGCAGTATTAGTGTCTTAGTCGACACTGCACAATAACGTGCATCTTATTAACATGCATAATAAGAAAATAAAAGTAATATTGGTAAAATCTTCTTTCTCTCTTATGAGTGTAATAAAATATATTACATCGTAATAAAGACGAAATGTAATATATTTTATTACACTCATAAGAGAGAACAAAGATTTTACCAATATTATTCATAATATTGTTCATAAAACATTTTTATTTTTATCTTTTATTACCAAGATAAAAATAAAAATGTTTTATGAAAAATAAATTAAAATATTTTGTTTTCGTTTTTACAAAGTTTTTGTGATTTGTGGATATTCAACAATTAGTTTATTAATAAAATTACAAAAATTGTAAAAAGGTTTCGTCACATTTTAATTTAAAAAATTTTAAACAAGAACAAAAGTATTCATAAAAACGAAAACTTAAAACATGACTAAACCTTTTTAAAATTTTTGTAATTTTACTATTGTGTAAATTATTGTAAATTTGATTTTGCAGCTAAATTAGAAACCGAAATGAAATTTTACACTACATTTGCTTAAGTTAAACTTATATTTAAAAGACTAATAACTAAAAATCAATAAATGTATTACGTCAAATTTCATTTTCAGAATCTATGTATGCTTAGCGTTCTGATTACTATTTATAAATAAATATTTAGTTAGACATTATCTTGGAAGCGTAAAATATATATACGTATTGTGCGATCATTTTCATATTTTAACATACTTTGAATTAATTAAATTTAATTTTTTATTATAACCGCATTATGTATCTTTATTACAAATTTCTATACTACATGTGAAAAAAACAATAAGATTGCTATTGTATTTTCGAATATTAGTGGCGGAATGGAAGCGCTTATTGTCGAATACGGGACAGCTTCCACAACGAAAATATCTGATTGGTGTAAAGAAGCCAGATTATGTGTATTTGCGCATGCGCTTTACAGAGCACCAACCTCACGTGGTTTAGCAGGTGGATGCTACACACCAAAATATCGTATAATGCTTCCAATGATTCTATTCGCTTGTGCCAACGATAGATCTGGCATCCAGCGGTATTAGCTTGAACTACGTAATGGCGGCTGCTATGGGTATAAAGTCTGTGGTCTGTTAGAATTAGAAAGTGTTCAACCTACAATGGTAAATAATAAGTATTACTGTGAATTTGGATGTAAGTCTAAAGGTTCATCGAACTCAGTACATATGCGCACATTCCCAAAAAATAAATTACTGCGAAAAAAATGGGAAATAAAACTGAAGTTATCACTTCAGTTTCACCAACACCTAATTTTGCTGAGCTTAAAATTCCTTTAAAATTATTCTTTTTATCACTATATCAGTGTATTTCTATTAATAGGACTTATCATACTGGTGTACAAGATTGCAGACTCACAGTTACACAGATTAAAATTGTTTTATTTTCAATTACCTGTTTACAATTGTGTTACAATTTTAATCTGTGTAACTGTGAGTCTGCAATCTTGTACACCAGTATGATAAGTCCTATTAATAGAAATACACTGATATAGTGATAAAAAGAATAATTTTAAAGGAATTTTAAGCTCAGCAAAATTAGGTGTTGGTGAAACTGAAGTGATAACTTCAGTTTTATTTCCCATTTTTTTCGCAGTAATTTATTTTTTGGGAATGTGCGCATATGTACTGAGTTCGATGAACCTTTAGACTTACATCCAAATTCACAGTAATACTTATTATTTACCATTGTAGGTTGAACACTTTCTAATTCTAACAGACCACAGACTTTATACCCATAGCAGCCGCCATTACGTAGTTCGCGCTAATACCGCTAGATGTCAGATCTATGGTTGGCACAAGCAAATATAGTATGAGTTTCTTGACTTTGCAAACGTAACAAAAGTAGTTCACTCCAAGATGCAACTTGCATCTTGTCTGGGTTTTAAGCTGCGAATTTACGCTAAAGTTTGTCTAATCGTAGTTTCGTAATTTTACAGAACACTTGCAACAAATTGGCNAAACATAGAAAACAGAGCTAACTAGAAAGAAACATGATTTAAGGGTTTTTAAGTTCCATTCTTTTTTCTATTATATATTTCCATACTGTTGGAAGCGTATTAGCATCCCTTTTTATTTTACTTTTATAAATTTGCACCTTTTCCATCTCAAACGCAGTGGATGGAGAGTGCACCGTTTTAATGACTTTTGCCTCTTTCTATTTTACAACTGCTCCTTCAGTTTGCACCATAATCGCTAATATTGTATTGTTGTGCCCTTTGTCAATATTGTATCTATGTTCTCGCAGATGTACAGTACCACCAGGTTTCTTCTAGTCACACCCACATAATATTTTTCAATTCTTAACTGTTGATTTTCAAATAGTATTTTATATACCCCAGCTTTCTCTTCTTTTTTATGCTGTCTTTATTGTTCCATAGCAAACTATAGATATTGGGAGCTCTTTTTCTTATAAAAACTCGAGAATGGTCTATAAAAGAGCACCCAATATCTATCGTTTGCTACGGAACGATAAAGATAGCGTAGAAAAGGAAGAGAAAGGAAGAGATAGCGTAGAAAAGGAAGATATATAAAATTTCATTTGAAAATCAACAGTTAGGAATCAAAAAGATTATGTGGGTGTGACTAGAAGAAACCTGGCGGTATGTATGAGAGAACATAGATACAACGTTGACAAACGACACAACAACACAACGTTGTAAAATGGGAAGAGGCTAGTCTAATGACTAGCCTCTTCCTATTTTACAACGTTGTGTTTACAGAGTGCACCGAACGGTGCACTCTTCGTCCATTGCGTTTGAGATGGAAAAGGTGCAAATTTATAAAAGTAAAATAAAAAAAACCGTTGCCTAAATGCTAGGATGCTAATGCGCTTCCAACAGTATGGAAATATATAATAGAAAAAAGAATGGCACTTACAAACCATAAATCATGTTTCTTTCTAGTTAGCTCTGTTTTCTATGTTTTATTTGTTTACTTACTTTTTATTTATTTATTTATTATATATGTTACAGTCAAAACCCGTTTTTAGTTAGAACGCGTTTTAACTAGTTGAAACTAGTTTTTACTGAATGTCTCTGTTAAAACCCGTTTTGTCTAGTTGAAACTAGTTTATACTGAATGTCTTTGTTAAAACCCGTTTTGTCTAGTTAAAACTAGTTTTAACTCAAATTCATTTTTGACTAGCAGTAAATTCTAGTTTTAACTAGACAAAACCGGTTTTGTCTAGTTAATTTACTGCTGTACATGTTTTGACTTTAGATAAAACTAGTTTTAACTTTTAACATTAGTTAAAACTAATTTTAGCTACATAAATATGTTTGGGGGAAATAAAGTTATGTATAGTGATTCGGCGGAAGATGCCTAACATTTTGCTTATGAAGAAAATTACAGCGCTAATTTGAGTTTAGGAGCCCTCTAATGAAAATATCATATTCTGGAGTATGTCTTTCAAATAAAAGTTTGGAGTTTATTTTAAAAAATTCTATACTGTGTTTGCAATGACGACTTTTTCACTGTCTGGCATTTTAAGCATCTCACCCCAAGTATCTGGGTGAGATGCCAAATGCCATTAGGGTAAGATAACAAATATAATTGCTTAAAATTAATTTTTGAATTTCTTAACCAAATTTAATTTATTGCATATGTAGTACAAAGTACTTCATAGTAAGTATAACAGCACAGTATAAGTATTGTTAAGTTTCCGCCCGTTCTAACGTGTTCTATAGCTAGCTGAAAGCTTTTTTCAGTCCAAAAACTTTTTTGAGAAGTCCTTATATAATTTCTATGCATATCCTGCAATAAAACGAGAAAACAAAAGTTTATTAAAAATAGGCATATTGGAAATCAATTAACAAAAAATAGGCACGTTACCCCAAGAAAAATGTGGCATATTTTCCATTTGTTGGGGTAAGATGCCTAGTAGAGTCACGTGCTCCAGCATGTCCGATCGGGATCGGCGGTAGCTGACAATGGAAACTTTAGAACCTTAACTACATCACACATTAATTGTTTTTAGCAATTTTTAATAAATTCCATTTTAACTTTTAGTTTAAAATTATTCTAGAAACATTTCACAACAAAAACTTCGTTCTTATCTAGCTTTTATTCTTCTCGGATGTAGAAAATGAAGTAACGGTAGCCAACTACAGCTTTCCGCACTCAATATTGGCCCAACGATTCATCATACAAATACATGACAATATGTGACGTCACCGTTTGAAAATATCAAAAATTAGGCATCTTCCCCCGCTTACCATCTTACCCCGAATCACTCTATGCGTTGCAGTCAAACCAGTTTTTAGTTAGGATGCGTTTTAACTAGTTAAAACTAGTTTATACTGGATGTCTTTGTTAAAACCCGTTCTGTCTACTTAAAACTAAAATTTACTGCTAGTCAAAAATGAATTTGAGTTAAAACTAGTTTTAACTAGACAAAACGGGTTTTAACAAAGACGTTCAGTAAAAACTAGTTTCAACTAGTTAAAACGCGTTCTAACTAAAAACGGGTTTTAACTGTAACATATACACTTTTTAAAATTTATTTTAAACTTAAATTTTTAAAAAATTTTAAATATGTAAAATATTCAAAAACGGTAGACTATGTTCCATTTTGGAACATTTATAATATTAAACCTGACGATGGCCTATATTAGATAGGTTGAGAACGTTTGTAAAAATAAAGGAATTTTAAGCTCAGTAAAGTTAGGTATTAGTGAAACTGAAGTAAATTAGTTGATAAGAGGTGGATAGATATAAAGTTATGTTTTAGCATTTCCTCTCCTCATAAGACATCTTTTTCGATCACCCACATATTCTAAAATCTCACAAAGTGTAATCATCATTACTTAAACAACTACGAAATCAACCAGGATTAATGTCGGACACAAATGCAGATAAAACGTTTTGATTACAGAGAGAAAAGAGATTAAAAAGACAACACACACATGTAACTCTCGTATGTTGCCACGTACGCTATACCCTATGTGGCAGCCAGTTTGGTCGACTTATACGCCATCTATATTTACTGGCACAAGCGAATACAGGATTGGTTCTGAGCTGTTAGCCGCCTGAGTGCTAGATATTTGGCCGCCTTCGCCCATTATGTGAATCACGAGTAGATTTATAACTTAACCCAACCGATAGGAGTTTACTGGTATGTTTTTATGATAGTTGTGTATAGTTGACAGGAGTTTTAAAAAAATCCATTAAAATATTTGATATATTTATTCTGCTCTCCCATCCTGTATTATTTACAGATTTCAATGTTAAACTACTGATATTACGATTTAATATGTCCCATCTATAAGGTGATGCAGAAAAGAAACGCGTACAATTCTGATACAATGTTAAAAAATTAACTGTTACTTTGGCAGCATCATTTACAACTAAATTTAATGAATGAGATGCACAAGGTACAAAAAACAGCTCTAGAATTTATTTTTCTTAAATTTACTATTTATGTATCTGTTGTCATAAAAATTTGTTTTTCCACTTTTTTCCCAAGACTACAAATATTCAAGTACAAAGTAACTAGTTTCGACTTATTTCTACTTAAGAAGTAGTTAAATAATTAAGAGATTAGGGAATTAGGAACAAATAAAACCCTGCTGAAAAAGCCGGAATTTTACTTAAAGAAAAGCTTAACTGAGCCAATCTCTAGCCGAGTACAGTGGGGACTGATTTCCTCGTAATATTAGATGTAATAAAGACAAATTTTTCCAGTCTAATGAGTGACTGAAAAATTGTAAATTTTGGAAATTTCCGTAGATACCTGGTCCTAAAACGAATTAGTTAGAAAACAAATGACGAGGACAATCTATTAAATTTAACATATGTAGATTTTTACAGCTATGGTGAGAAACGTTTAAAATTTACAACAACCCTGTCGCGTCCTTTAAGGTATACTAGTGATGCGACAAAAGAGGCATTTTACATTGACCAGTATCGGAACCCTCGGGATTTGGCAACCTGCATGCATATACGCACTGCACACCTATCAGGACCGTCTCTGAATCCATCCATTAGCCACTCATAAGTAGCTATTTGACTAAGTACATTGTTTTAAGATTTAAAAAGTTTAGAATATTTTGTGTTATTTTTATGTACGTTTCTTTACAAACGTACATAAAAATAACACAAAATACAAAGCTATATTTAATTATAATTTTCTTTAAAAGTATATTCATATAATTAAAGAATATTTTATATCAGATTTGTATATCCACCACACATTTTATTTCACGAAGTTTTTATAATTTTATTTTTAATTTTAGCCCTTATATCGTGACTAGAGATTCAGAATGTAATTATATTAAAAATAAATTTAGAGAAGTCTATGGTTTTTACTGGCTTATCGAACAAACGAATACAAATGGACTCTAGAGGCCTAAATCATCACTGATCCGCAATTAACTGATTGCCCCTAGAAGTCGGCTTCTTACAGAAACACAGCTTCCCTATCATCAAATGTCACGGCACGCCATTGGCATACTCATGTATAGTAGTACCCACAGAGCCCCTTAGCATGACTGAAGATCTGGGGTTCCTTTTTGTACATACATCATACAAGTGTAAACTGAAGTACTGACTGACGCACTGACTTTTTGTTGAATCCTGGCTATCTGGTTTTCTAACCAAATAGCCGGGATTTAATTCCCTGGAGTGCATACACTTTTGGAATCAAACTGATCCAAAATTATTCTGATCGTTCAAATCGTGTATACAAACTATAGCGATCTTATCAATCTCTACCCGCATATACAAACGCCACTAGGATCAACTGGATCGAGATCAAACTAATTCAAGTGGAATGTAAACAAGATTACAGATAGCGACCTCGAAGGTTAAAGTAAAGCTTATAGTAAACAGCAATGAAATGCGTTTAAATGTCGACATAAATGAAAATAAATGAAATAAATAAAATGAAATAAATAAATAAAATAAATGAAAGACATTTAAAACTTATAAACGGTAAGTAAAATCATCATTATTAAAATATCCGATAAACTGAAATGAAAAAATAAGAATTAAGAGATAATTTTGCGAGATTGTATGAAAATAATGCATGACATGCACTCTTCCATTTTTCCGTTTTGTGAGCAAATTTATTCTCGATCATACTTTTATACTTTCCACGAACTAAAACACAAGACAGGAAACGACCTATGTATCACGTGATAAAAACAAATTCAATCCCACAGATCGATCCATCTGAAACGAAAAGTATATGCACCCCTGGAGTAAACAACAAAATACAGTGGGTGATCGGTTAACGAACATAATTCGTTCCAAGACTTTGTTCGCTATCCGAATTGTTCGTTAACCGATTATCGATTTACCATAGGCTTCTATGGGAATTTGATTAATTCGTTCTGGAGGCCCCAAAAAATAAAAAATATATACTTTCTTACTACGTTTATTCATATGTAATAATAAAAATACATATATACACAGTCTTGCATTTTTATTAGTCATGTTTTTTCCGTTTGTGGGGGTTAAATAATCTGTCCAATGTCGATTGCTTTTCTGTCTTCTTCATGATTTTTCAGAAGTAATTACAGTAGATCCCCCTATAAGACGGTAGATACGTTCCGTTCTTTATGAATCAATTTTGTAGGAATCATAGTTTACGGACTACGGCTGTTTGAAAGGTTTTCTTTCATAAAATTAATCGATTCTAGACTAATTCGACTCAACATTTCCAAAATACGTATATTTTTTTGAAAATAATCCGTATAAACTACGTTATAAACAAAAAATTGTAGGATTGCTTACCGAGTGTGTACCGTTCGACTACGCCCGTTGCTAAAGCTTGGTTTCGTCGCGGAACAGCGCATCAAACCGCGGCCGCGATTTCTGATATTATTTTTCTGCGAAAACTTCGTTGACCTTTGGAGACATCCTTAATATAAATAATTTTTATGGCCGTTAAATAAGAAATGTTTCTTTCACAAGAAATGTATAAAATTACAGTACTGGACAGACGATAGGTCGCCTAACTCGCCGTAGCGTGACGCTAGACGGCGAAAAATATATATTTAATTATAATAAAGTTACAATAAATTAAGTTAATATATAATTATATATACAGTACCTAATTTATATATAATTAATATATAATTATGTGTACAGTACCTAATTTATATATAATACTGTACAGACTATAGTAAACTCAATTTACCCGCCTAAACTCTCCGTAGCGTGGCGCTGGACGGCGGAAAGTAGTTTGGCTGCTCGTCCACTATTGATCCAGATTCGACCAATCCTGTCGCGACACGAGTCGGCGACGACGTTTTACGAGTACCTTTTAGCGTCTTTATACGAATACTGTCGCAAATTTTTCGCCACGTTATAGGAATCTCCGTTAAAGGAACCCATGTTATAAGGGGGTCTACTGTATAAGATTATAAGAAAAATTTAAAACAAAAAAAAATATATATCAACACGAAATTAGTCTAACATACGTTAGACAGTGCCGATTTCAGAAGAACCCAAAAGGGAATGCAGTCAAAAGTTTTAAAAATTTGAATTAAAGAAGTACAGTACCTTTTATTAGCATGTGCAAGACGTATTTATTGTGGCTACTTCTATAAACCGTATTTTCTATCATAAATGTGTTTAAAAACGTTTCGAAACTCGATCAAATAAATTTTAAATTTTTTGTATCAGTGGGGAAGCCTCTGTTGACTTCGTTGTTCCGTCAGATTTTGGATGATATATCAAACGTATAATATGAAAGTGACAATCCATTATGATATGCAATATTGCTGCTTTTATTTTAAATTTTATCACAAAATAATCAATAATTTTAGTGGTACATTATTATTAAACTTGGAGAAAACGCATATTATCTTAATAGTCAAAAAAGAAAAATATAGAGGAGAGGAAGGTATTATGGAATATCATTTACATTTCTAAAAATAACTTTACTGATTTTTGAATAAAAATCCCAAAATCATCATGAGTACATACTATAATTAATTGTAATAAATTGGCACTTGTAAAAAAATACTATTTATTTTGTTGTTATAAAAAAATGTATTTAAAAAAAATCATAAATGGAGGGGTAATATGGAATAGTCGGATAATATGGAATAGTTGGTTTAAACCATTGAAAAACTAATTAGACTTCATAAAACATAGTTATTCTTAACTATAAAAACCATATTTTTAAGATTATGTGCATGTCATTCCTGCTTCGAGTCTATTTACAAAAGTCACAGATATAATTTTCTTTCTCTGCTCCGGTACAGTCAAGGTGAGCCCACAGAGAACAGCTGAAGCATTGATACCAAATTTTCCCTCGTTCATCTTTGGAGAATTTTCCGTTACAGAAGATACATTCGGCGTCTTCGTTTTCTGGTTCTTTAGTTGATGGCATGAAGTCCTTTACAGATGATACATCAGAATGGAACGATTCATCGCTGCTAACACTGGAGTCATCTCTAGTCGGTTTAGGTCTAGAAGGTCGGTCTAAGTTTAATTTCTTAACAGATGGTTTTTGAATGTTCAATTTCTTTTGCTGTTTTGAAGGTTCTGGTTCTTTCTTTTTGTCCTTTTCTTTCAGTTTATTCATTTATCCTAGTATTTCATAATACCCGACACGCCATCTTGGAAAATAAACCTTTAAACTGATGGACAAAACATTGTCAGCTAAAAAACGACTACAGTATAACAAACTACAATTCTTTTAGCGTACATTATGCTTAACATCAATGTTCAAGTCACACGTGTACTAGTAGGTTAAAATGTTTGAAAACTTGACTGAAAAAACTCTTGAAAATCACAAAACACACTTTGTTCTGAAGAGAGTGGTACGACAACAACAAGCAGTCAACTCTCATTGCACTGCACCTTGGGAGTCTTTCTTGAGTAGTTCATGATATTCCTACGTAATATCAGCAACAAACAGAGCCGAAACCTCGGTATTCCATATTACCTGACTATTCAATAATACCCTCCTCTCCTCTAATTTAAGTAATACGAAATGATCAAATTTTCGGGAGCTTATTCTTTTTTTCGCAATAATGAAATAAGATCATTATTTACTAGATTTTCTTTAATATATAAGTTATGAAAAAACTTCCGTTTAAAGGATTTCTATTGAGAATAATCGAATATATAATACTAATAATAATTGTAATTATAATTGTCGTAATACCGCTAATCAGATACTAATATTAAATCTCCAATCACGTTGGTTTATAATTTAAAGCTCGTAATTTAATTACAAAGTTTACAAAGTAATTGATGATAAGGCTTTAATATCTCATTATTCCATATACAACAAATAACAACTATAACAAAGTTATTGAAAAAATCTATTTGTATTCATAATTTAAAGCAAAATAATAATCTATATATATATATATATATATAAACTAGCAGGTGGGCCCGGCATTGCTCGGGCAAAAGTAACGATAACTAAGATAAAGATTATTAAGTTACAGTAAACCTTACCCGTTTTCACAGAATGCAAGAATTGGGTCCCCTTGTTTCCAGACTGATTAGAGATTTTTAGATGGGTCTAAAAATATGTTCGATTTCCCGCAAAAACGAAAAAAACTGCATCTGCGTCTTGCACGTCGCTTTCTCTTAACAATTCCATTGTTACGTAGCATTTCCATTGTTGACACTTCCATTGTTACTTAACACTTCCATTGTTA
>NW_019384478.1:598367-669411 GCF_000671375.1 Centruroides sculpturatus
TAAATTAATATTAATTTATATTGTATATATATATTTTTTTAACTATAAAAAAATTTGAATTTTATTTAGAATTTATTATGGATAATCTAAAAATGTACATATATATTTTAAATATTTATAAAACCATTTTGTAGTAATATTTAAATACTTTAAAGTATCAAAATGTCTCTCTAGATTGTTAAAAATTTATAAACCTTACATTTGAGTGAATTTGGCATTTAGAAGACATTCATAGTTAAATGTTTCCCCATACAAAAGGAAGGGAGGATATTTTCTAGACATGACAATTTGTGACGCGAGGATAGAGAATTTGAGACGTGACGTCACAATGATGTTTTTTGTTACTAAAAATGGATTAAGATACGTCACTCTCGGTGGTATTATATTTTTAAAATCGATTTTCTGAACATTGAGATAAATTTTAAAAATATATAAAATATTCACTGAATTACTGCGACAATGATATAGCGAGAAATAGATGTGCCATCATGCCTTTACTGCGACAGGTAACACATAGCACTCACCTGCATGGAGTAGCGTTTTGCCCCTATACATCATACTTTCCTATTAGTAACAGAGTCGTGTCAGTTATGTATCTAACTCCATTCAAATGAAAAATTTTTAATTGAAATAACGTTATTTCCGGTGCAAATCAGAAGTTCGTATATAGTTAATCTGGGACTTCTGCTCTTAAGCTTTATATATGGTCTCAAATTTCATCTATCTTACTCCGTCCTCGAGATTAGACAGACGGACTGGCGGACGACAGTGGGAATTTATAGGTCTACAATTTCTTTTTTCAAATTACAGCCCAATAAGTACCCTCCACTAACAGAGTTTATTAGATTAACTAGCGAACAGCGGTAATCGGTTGTGGGTTTGCATGTCGCCAACGGACAGGCCACGTAGAATTTTCTCGATTTTATTCACGTTAGTAACACTTAAATAAAGACCAGGTTTACATAAAAGTCTTTCCGGGATGCATCCTCATGTGTCGCGTTGTCGTAACCAAATAAACCAAATCAATTCTATTAATTTTACTATAAACACGATATTCACGAGAACGTACTTCCCATGTAGTTTGTACAATCTGTTGCAGAAACATAAACACTTTATTATCACATAAAAGCAGTTATTCTCGCATTTTTATAAGAGTTTTTTATTTAAACAAGTTTTATATTTCAGACATTAACGTTAACAACTTCGATCACATGCGGGACCATTACAGCCCGTCTAACACAGATCACTTTTCAAATAATAGTAGACCGGTTTTATGTAGTAGTCGTTGATCATCCTGTCTTTCGGGAGGAGGTCAACGACTACTTTTTGTCGAATTACTTCAATCACCTTCCGCAAGTTTCTTCATTCTGTCGGACCAGTGGTATAGTGAGATTCTAATACGAAAATTTCATAATATAAAGTTACCGGCTAACACAAAATATGATTTAAGTGGTTTTCGAGGGTGCCGAGATTAAATATTTGGTCCGTTTTTTCCGAAATTTGATTCATTGGCAGATTACCATTTGTTATTTGGCTGTGAATGCTACAATTTATTAGAGTTAACGATAGAAAATATTATGATATCTGAAAAATTTAAGATATATTTTCAATTCCTGTCTACTTGATCATTAAATTTGTGCCATTTCGTACCATCCGAGTATCGCGATAAACGTGACACTGGTACGCTGAAATAATCAAACTTTTTATATAGTTTTCGTTTCAATGATTGTTATATTATAGTGTTTGATTTATATAACTTCAAAGGTTATCGTATGTAAGGGTTTATCACACCGAGTGACCAATCTAGTACATTTTTTAAAGTTTTTCTTCTACTGTACGCATATTAAAGAATTTTTTGAATGTGTTAGATTGATCATTTGGTATGATAAACCCTTACGTAATTGTAGTAATATATATCAAATATTATAATATAATATAAGAGTTAGAAGTACGAAATAATCTAATAACCTTGATGTTTTTTTTCCCGGGCAACGATGGGCTTACCTGCTAATAATTTATATTAGGCCTATTTGGGGTAGTTATCGAAATCTACAAAATATTAAAATTAAATTTGTTATGATCCCTTGTAAACAAGATATCATTGGTGTGCATTCCTTTGATAAAGTTGAAATAAAGATAACCCTCGATATATAGTTTCAATCAGTGCGGGTTTCGGTTAATGTGAGGCTGTTCCAATGGTAGTTTACATTAGAGATGCCACGAATATTCGGCTACTATTCGGTATTCGGCCTATTCGGCTACTTTTTTTAATATTCGGTATTCGGCCGAATAGTATGCAACATTCGGCCGAATACCGAATACCAAATCATGAAAAAAAACCGCACATATTACTCAAAAACGTATTTATTTTAATCATAAATTATTACATTTAATACTTAAAATCTATCAGTGGTAAGTTGTAATGAATGAAAACAATTTTTTCAGCATTTGTTGATAGCAAACGATTGCGCTTTTCCTCATAAACTATACCTGCTTCTGAAAATAGCCTCTCACTATATACACTACTGCCGGGAGACGATAGATAAATCTTAGCGAATTCTGTCAGGCTTGGATACTGTTTTGCGTTTGCTGACCACCACTTGTAAAGGTCTGCCGTCCGATCTAGGCGAACAGTTTTCATATAAAGTGATACAGTGATATTTTTTATGTAATAATTAGTAACGCAATTTGATGTAACAATGAACAAATAATGCATGTTGTGACATGATCTACTCGCAAATAAAACAAATGTGCCCGCAGTGTCGCTACCGCGCCCACCGCAATGTATCAGGTCGTAACATATCACCCGCGAAATGTACACATATTTTGCCGAACATTCGGCCACCGAATATTCGGCGCTTCGGCCAAGAGCGTAGCCGAATGTTCGGTATTCGGTATTCGGCAAAATCACTATTCGTGGCATCACTAGTTTACATTGCCAGCACGATTGAGCTTAGAGCTAGTAACTCTCTGAACTGATCCTTTCTCCCCACTCTGCTAATCATTATTAGCACGAAAAAGCAAAGCTTAGGTTTTTTAGCACAGTGCTCTTATTCCGATAGTTTAATTTCTATTTTCACGTTTCGTATAATTTCTGCAGACATTTATGTTTTAATTCTTCAGCTTTTAATTCTTCAGTTTTAATTCTTTCAGCTTTTAAAGCTTTTTTTTTTCTACCAAAAAAAAAACAAAAAAAACGAAAGAATTGAGTAGGCGATGCATGATAAATATTTTGATTAATTTTTAAATATTTACTTTATTTTTTTCTTTCTTGACTATTTTAGTAGTTAGTCTAAACTTTCTATAGTCAATCTTTAATGTTATTTTCCATTATTTATTTTTATTTTTGTATACAACTATTTAAAATCACTGTTAAATATGTAAAACACTGTTTAAAATCTTTGATTAATTAAATACTAAAAATAAAGGATATTCTTAGTTTAAAAACAAGTAAAAAAATACTCTGACTTCTTCCGACTTTGAGAGACACGACAAGTTAAACAAATAAACAAATGATGAAAAAACTTTCATTATTACTATTTATTTATTGAATTTATTTGAATTTTTCAAAGCCCACGTTTTTAATCCAGCCAAAAAAATATAAATGCAAAAGTTACTATTTCAGATGATTTATTAACTAAATTTACAAATTAATTTATTTAGCATTAATTGTTTACTTCGATATACGCGATATATTTAATGAAACAATTAATCGAAGGTTATCCGAATCTATTGAATAATGATTCTGAAAATAGGCTTAAAATAATTAATAATTAAAATTAACACTTAATTTTCCGTCTATGACATTGTCTTTGTCTCATTTCGATATTTTAAAATCGAATTAATGAAATATGTAGAATAGATATGGAAAACAAAGTATAAATTATATAAGTTACCATCATATTCTATCTAAAGTTTTTAGATTGTTTTTGTTTTATTACTTTTTTTAACTTGGCTCTTAATATTTAAATATTGAAGATAACGTCTTAAAATAACAAAATAAAAACTGAATAACTTTATGCTCAGTTTTAAAAAAGTCCAAATTTCATGATTGATACTAGTGAAGATCTAGTGAAGTTCTTTCCCAAACTCCGTCTCGTTGAGTTGGTTTCCGTGTGTATCACGATTCGGTATAATAGTGATCCAGGATCGATGGAAAGCACACCTCCACACACAAATTGATAATATTTACAGTTTATTTACAGATTCTATATGCAGAAAGTGCAAGTTCGAAAACATAATACAGTATATATACAGGATAACAAAGCATGGTGACTCGCGTACTAGGTTGGTTCCGACAACTATTAAACCTTGGAGAGGCCTCATTCAGCTTGTGGAGTTGGCTCCAGTCTCCGCACTAACCCGTCTCTGAGATGTTTACCAGAGGACAACACTTCTCTACGCTCAGCGGGCTTCCCAAGTACCTGAGACTACCGTGTACCAGTCTCTTGCCCTTCTCTCCTCCCTCTCCCGTTCGTTACGCAATTTAAGGGTTTTTTGGACCGAAACTTCCGACCAATCACAAACCTTTCTTGCCCGAACAGCTTTAACCTAGGTCCGCTGTTATCCGACCAGAGTCAAGCTTACAGTAACGTCAGCCGTTTGTTTACATTCAGTAGTTTACCATATGGCATCTATCACATGCGGTCAGTCTATCGTCTGACCGCATGTGAGTCCAATTGACAAAGAATTGACAAGGTTGCACTTCTTTTGTTCTTTCTCTGCTAAAAGGTCAATACTTTACAATACTGAGATATATACATGGCAATTTGTTAACTTACTTATGATAGTGAATATTGCAATCTTCTATGACCATTCCTTTGTTCTTGAGTTTAATATTGACTTCAAAGTAATGATAAATTTGTCTTTAGAAAGCACTTTAATGCAAGATTGTATACATTAATAGTGTACGAGAATGTTATATATATGAATATTAGGAAAATATAACTTATTTTAACATTAATATATTATTTTTATCAAATACATTATGAGTAGGGGAGATCGGGGCAACTTCGGCATGCGGGGCAAGTTTGTCAAGCGCTTTTTTTAAAAAACAAATTAAAAGGAGACTTTGGTTATAGGTTAGGCAGTTGAGTTTTATTGGTGGCCTCCAACAAGCGTAGTTGAATTATCAAGCAAATTTTCATTTTCGTTTAATTCCATATAATATTTTTTTTCCATTTATATTGAATTGGCAGGTTTTGTTATAATTCCATGATAACGAAAGTTACTTTTCCTGTTAGAAGGATGTAACTTCAACTTATTCACGTGGCCAGATCGTGGCTTGGCATTCTGTTCTCAGGGTTGTACTTAATGTTTCGAAATCATGACTAGCGGGGTAAGATCGGCAACATAAAGCCACATTAGAAGCAAAGGATAAAAATCAAACAGATGATAAATGAAAACATGTTTGCATTTGTTATTCATGTATATATGTCTTTCAACTTGCATTTCGTTGTAATAATATTAAATGGGTGTTAGATTTGTATTTCTTTGTTTTAATAGTGAATTCCAACTTATACATTGTTAATAACATAATTTTATATACGTGCCTATCTTGCCCCATTACTGTTGCCCCTATACCAGGGGCAACTTTAATAAAAATAATTAAAATAATTACAACTTTACAAAAAGAGAGAAGTTGCCGATCTTGCCCCTATACCCGGGGCAACTTCGTCAATTTCTCTCTTCTTGTAAAGTTGTAATTATTTTAATTATTTTTATTTCCAAACTGATTTTAACCAGTTCTATAGTAAGGTAACATTCCAATAGACAATATGCAAAGTTTTTTTTTCAGTTTACAGCAGTATTTATTACACAAAATTTAAGTAAAGCTTAACATGCCGATCTTGCCCCGATCTCCCCTATATATAATACCTCGAATTTTATACTTATTGTTAATCATCTCATTGCATTAGTTTCACTGTCAATTTGATTACAAAAAATTCAAAATTTGTTATCGATTGTTTAAATGACTCATAATTATTCATTTGATATTCTAGCATCTAAAAATCTGATATTTAAAATTTTTTATCTGCAAATATTTCGAAGCAATTGCAATTACTCTACTTTTCACTTTGTGACTGCTTCAAATGGAATAAAATTATTGATTGGACAATACGGATATAAATATATCGGAAATATATTGAATAACTTCAATGTTCTTACTGAAAAAATAACATATTTATATATCAATTTGGGAACATTATTTTACTTTCATAAACAGAATCCTGGACAAATAAAATTTATGTTTATCAATACATATATAAAACTTTCTATTTTGTTATAAATTCTAAATAATCAACTAAAAGCATGTGTATGTATAGGGGAGATCGGGCAAGATCGGCATGTTAAGCTTTACTTAAATTTAGTGTAATAAATACTGCTGTAAACTGAAAAAAAAGCTTTGCATATTGTCTATTGGAATGTTACCTTACTATAGAACTGGTTAAAATCAGTTTGGAAATAAAAATAATTAAAATAATTACAACTTTACAAGAAGAGAGAAATTGACGAAGTTGCCCCGGGTATAGGGGCAAGATCGGCAACTTCTCTCTTTTTGTAAAGTTGTAATTATTTTAATTATTTTTATTAAAGTTGCCCCTGGTATAGGGGCAACAGTAATGGGGCAAGATAGGCACGTATATAAAATTATGTTATTAACAATGTATAAGTTGGAATTCACTATTAAAACAAAGAAATACAAATCCAACACCCATTTAATATTATTACAACGAAATGCAAGTTCAAAGACATATATACATGAATAACAAATGCAAACATGTTTTCATTTATCATCTGTTTGATTTTTATCCTTTGCTTCTAATGTGGCTTTATGTTGCCGATCTTACCCCGCTAGTCATGATTTCGAAACATTAAGTACAACCCTGAGAACAGAATGCCAAGCCACGATCTGGCCACGTGAATAAGTTGAAGTTACATCCTTCTAACAGGAAAAGTAACTTTCGTTATCATGGAATTATAACAAAACCTGCCAATTCAATATAAATGAAAAAAAAATATTATATGGAATTGAACGAAAATGAAAATTTGCTTGATAATTCAACTACGCTTGTTGGAGAACAATAAAAACACTACACACAACAAGCCACCAATAAAACTCAACTGCCTAACCTATAACCAAAGTCTCCTTTTAATTTGTTTTTTAAAAAAAGCGCTTGACAAACTTGCCCTGCATGCCGAAGTTGCCCCGATCTCCCCTATATATATATATATATATATACATGCTTTTAGTTGATTATAAAATATTTATAACTTTTTCCAATAATAAAATCGAAGAATTGCAAAAAAGAAATAAAAACATCCCAAAGAATATTGATGTTATCTTTATTTGTACTGTATTTTTATTTAGTTACCGCATTAATAAAAAAAATATATGAAAGAGCTCGTAACCTTCTTAGTTTTCTCTATATTTATTCTTTATTTTCAATGTTATAAGTTCAAATCTTTTTAATGCCGTCATGTAAAGCTTTAATTTATATCAATTCATTACCTCAGTTATATTTAGAATTTAAAAAACGCCAAATATATCTTATATCAATAAATGGCATCATTCAACATCAATGTGAACATCAACTACATTTATTTAAGATACAGTATGTTGACGGTATTCTTTTAATGAAAAGAGAACAAGATCGAACGCAACTTTTTTAAAATACTTAATCGTTGATTTTTATCTTCTGCTTTGTCTTAAAATACTGTTTTCTTTTCTATTAGTTAAAAATTAGTAATTTATTTATTTCCTTTTACAAATACTGTTTATAACAATTTAAATTTATCGTAATTCACAAATAATTTATAACCTTACTGGTTACGGCAGCTACCTTGCACAATTTAAATGTGGTATTTATACAAATTCTGCTGTTTACGCCTCTGATTTTTCAGGCTTGCAGTTATTAAAGTTCTTAAATTTTAATTTCTCAAAAAATAAGTTTAAAAAGTGATAACGGTTAGAACAATGATGAGGCAGTCCTTTAACTTAAAATTAAACTTTATTCTAATCTAAGATTATACACGTTCACATATCCATAACTTGGTGGGCAACTGAGAACAGGTCTTTTCGAGCGGTCTTGTACGGTGATTGCCAGTTTATACACAGTTTGCGATATCGACCCTTGCCTTAGTTTAATATTCCCTAACAATAACTAGCTTAGAAACTTTCCTAAGTTCTTATTGCATTACTATATATTGATAATAAAATCATAAGTAAATGTTTTCTAGTACTTTCCAAGTTTCGGTTATTTTTAAATTAAATTAGTTTCTTTCTTTCGTCTTACATTTTAACGGCTTTTTAATGCAGTGTAGTGAGACATGCTGGAAGGTTAAATATTATGATTATTTTTTTACCTTCATGCGCAGAATTTCAATCAATATAAGAAATATTTTCCTGTATATTATTTGTACTTTGTATATTTATGTACTCCTACCCTAGCTAAAGTCCGAGAGCATATAAAAATATTGTTAATTAATTAATGAAAAGCATATGATAAATTTTACAGAGGAAAAATAGCAATAATGAATTATTCTTGCTATTGTTCCAATATAAAATATGCCTTGCACAAATAACAAATAACGAAAGATAGTACTAAGGGGAGAGGAGAAGGAAAGAAGGAGGATGAGGAGATAGAAAGAAGAATACGGAGTACATATGGTTAGTACTCCCTGTACGTTTAATGTTGTCGTGCAGCTATTAAGCTGTGAGGCCGTGGGTCTAAAAGAAACCTGAGTTGTTGTTTACACTAATAATAGTGCAGCTACATGACAGCTAGACAGAGTACAGATTAAGGCTTAAAATTAGAGTAAAGGCTTAAATCTAATAATAAAATTAATATAGAACCTAAGCTAGCAACCCTATAGGAAGCAGATTAACATAACTGAAACTACCAGAAGAAACAGCTAAAAACATTGATAACTTAAATCTAACTTAACTAACTTAAAATTTTAAAATTAACTTTATAGCTATCTTAAATCTAATTTATTACTAACTTAAAACTAGTTATACTAACTTATTACTAAACAAGAACCTTGACAAGGACAACAACTCAGACAGGTAAGAGCATGCCATGACAAAGACTTACAAGTAAGACAACACTGATTCTTTTTGGTTTATGTANAACATTGATAACTTAAATCTAACTTAACTAACTTAAAATTTTAAAATTAACTTTATAGCTATCTTAAATCTAATTTATTACTTATTCAAATCTAGTCTTACACAGCTAAATTTATTAATGGTATTTTGTATACTTTCTAAAACACAATAATGATAAGTAAAAAAAAGAAATACTTTTACTAAATCTCCACACTCATGATTGTTGGATTGATCCATTGATAAAATTAAATACAACTTTTAATTTCATACTACAATAAAGCTCTTCTATTTATTAGTATTTCTGGAAATTACACACTAACTTTTACATTTTCCTATTAATTCAATTCAATTTCTTCCTTTTATAATTGATAAATTAATATCTTACGTATAAAAAATGCATTGGATTCCAATAGACTTCATACTCAATTAACAATCAATTGGATTAATTGGTTATTGCTTTAATATCCTATAATAAAAAATAATGTTCTTTTCTTTTAATATATTTATCAATTAATTTTCTTAATAATATATAGGCTATAACTTTTGTAATTTTAATATAATTGTTTGGAATTTATTCACTTCTATAAGTTATCGTATTTAGAAACTTAATATTTAAAATTTGAAAGTTATAAATTGTTTCATTCTAGTTCTGAAGAATCTTTAATCATTGTCAAATACTTTTATTTTGTTTATTAAAATACTAGCGGGCGTGCGGCACAAACACGCCACTAATATATACATGATATAATTTGTATTAAATTCCTTTTGTTTTAATATTGATTGAATTTGTTTTCTTTAAATGAAATAATTACAAGGATCTTTACGAATCAGTGTATGGAATGATTCATAAATTACGCAATTTTTATAGTTTTCATCTATCACCCACTCTCTTGTAATGATCATCTACATACCTACCCACCCATCTCTGTGTTACGTAATTTATGAACAATCCTGATGTTTATAAAACAAAGAATAATTTAAAATTAATTGCGTTGGTTGGCTATGCGCTAGACGGATAATTGGAATAAAATATTATGGAATGTAAACATTTCAATTACCAAATTGCTTTTAAAAAATTAAGAAAGTAAATTTAGAAAATAGAACCGCACTACAACGAATATACCACTATTATTATTGTGCAGAACAGAAATCATTTTCATTTCAAACAACTGTAAATACAAAATTAGAAAAATATTTGATAAATTTATAAGTACAGTTGTCCCTCGATAGTCCGACGTTTTTTAATCCGACATGCTCAGTAGTCCGACGCACCTCCCGTCAAGTTACTCGTCCCCGTTACGTGTCTGCTTGCACAGAAGCATGTCGCGATGTGAATCTCCCCATCCAGTTCTTACTCGATGACACACATTTCGTGTGTTTTATGTGAGCAGTTCTGTTCAAACAGTTGGAGTAGAGAATATTGTAAGTTACTGCAAGCAAAACAATGCGAAATGTGTAATTATTTTCGGCAATCCGGACACTTTTGGTAATCCGACACACCTTTGGTCCCATACCTGTCGGATTATCGAGGGACAACTGTACTCTCAAAATATATGCAGATTATGGCTAACTTTTAACTCAAAATGTATTGTAAGTAAGCCTATCTTAAATATTTGACTAAATCTTGGAAGCGAAAGAGAAATAATGCAGGTACTGTATATCCGGTCTTCTGGAGTTAATGTTAGACTTGTATGATTGACAGAATATAGATTTATATACATTATGATTGACAGAATATAGGTCATACAGGAAACTAATTATGATTGGGAAAAGTCACAAATAGCTAATCATAATCGCTGTAGAAGAACGAAAGAACGAAGTCCCTAGTCCATACAGTAGACCCCCTATAACGCGGGTTGCTATAATGCGGATTCCTATAACGCGGCGAAAAAATTGCGACAGCATTCGTATAAAGACGCTAAAAAGGACGCGTAAAACGCGGTAAAATGTCATCGCCGACTCGTGTCGCGACAGGATTGGTCGAATCTGGACCAATAGTAAACGAGCAGCCGAACTACTTACACGCTAGGGAGAGTTTAGACGGGTAAGTTGAGTTTACTATCGTCTGTACAGTATTATTATCGTCTGTAGAATATTAACTTAATTTATTTTAACTTTATTATAATTATATATATACTTTCCGCTGTCTAGCGCTATGCTACAGAGAGTTTAGGCTAGTAAGTTGAGTTTACTATTGTCTGTACAATATGTAAATTAGGTACCGTAAGTCTAATACAGTACTGTAATTTTATACATTTCTTGTGAAAGAAACATTTCTTATTCAACGGCGATTAAAATTATTTATATTAATGATGTCTCCAAAGTTCNCAGTATGTAAATTAGGTACCGTAAGTCTAATACAGTACTGTAATTTTATACATTTCTTGTGAAAGAAACATTTCTTATTCAACGGCGATTAAAATTATTTATATTAATGATGTCTCCAAAGTTCAACGATGTTTTCGCAGAAAAATAACTTATCAGAAATCGCGGCCGCCGTTTGGTGCGCTGCTCCGCGACGAAAACAAGCTTAAGCAATGCCGTCGTAGAACGGTGCACACTCGGTAAGTAATCCTACAATTTTTTGTTTATAGCATAGTTTATACGGATTATTCCCAAAAAAATTATACGTATTTTGGAAATATTGAGTCGAATAAATCTAGAATCGATTAATTTTATGGAAGAAAACCTTTCAAACAGCCTTAGTCCGTAAACTTCGCACGTGTCGGGCTGTGATTGACTCATGTATTTAAGGATTCCTACAACGCGAAATTCTTATAAAGCAGAACGTATCTACCGCGTTATAGGGGGGTCTACTGTATATAGACTAGGGGCTTCCTTCTTCTACAGCGGTGTATCTGTTTTCGTACATGTACAGTACTTGCTATACTTTTCATAATTTATAACAGTTCTTTAGTTTTTTGTAGATTTTCGTCCTATGGCGACAATTATGATTAATTATTTCAAGACATAGTCCTTCCCAAAAAAAATAGTTCTTTAGTTCTTTGTAAACAATATTAACTTCATATATTTCTTATATTTATGAATCTATATATTATAAAATTTTAAAAATAAATTTGGTCTGTTATCAATGAAAAAGATTCGGTCAAAACAGGAATCTTACTAAACAATAACAGACTATATTAATATCAACACATTTCTACAAAATTATAATCGTGCAACGTAAGTAACCCAGCAGAATAAATTAGCAAATAATGCGTCTGTCTCAGTAATATATGTACAATGTATAATTTTCAAAAATAAAATTTGACCTATAAAGTTTATGTTATATTCGCTTTATTATTAAACTAATAGGGGCTAATATAAACATGGTGTATACTCTACATTAACTGTTCGTTGTACGTGTTGTGTGCAGATCTACTAAAAATGAAATATCTCTATAGCGACGAAACCCATCGTTTGTTTATTTTATCCAAGAATGCTGGAAGTTGTCGATCCCACTATAAAGCATCAGTTATATAGATTGCTGTGGTACGGACGGTACATCCACTACAGAGCTGCGGACGCTATACTGAATAGACACATAGAAAGCTAGGCTGCGATACTTTTCCATCAGTATCCAAAATGGCAGTGTTCGTAGTGTATCGTAGAACAGTAGCTTTTCTGATGACGTTATTTTATTTTTACCGTTGCTCAATGGGAAAATAAAGTGGCTCGCAAATTGAATAAAAAGTCATGCGAATTTCATCATTTGATGCACGATTTTCGTAAACACAAAGATAAATTTAAAGAATATCGACTGAAAATGTTTTAATTTGATGGTATTCCTCAATAGACATATTCCATAAATTCAAATATTTTTGTATTCCAAAGTACTGTACATGCATACAATAATAGAATTTACGAACCAAAGGCAAGAGCATAGCACAGCTTTTTTCAGCTCATCCTAAACATAAGCACAATAAAAAGGAAAAGAAACGAAAAAAACAAACAATTATTAAGTGCATTATTTAATATAAAATGAAATATTTAAATATTAAGCACATATTTAATATTTGTTAAAAGTATTTGATATTTTAAAATGTAATATATTTTTCATAGTTTCTCAACTAACATTTATAACCAGTTGAAAAAGTCTTGTATGCGTAACATCTTATTTATTTTGTACGCTCAGACATTTTTAATGCCAAAGTAAATAAATGTTCTCTTCTTTAAAATTATGCTTATTAAAGATCGGTTTTAAAATGATCAAAATTATAAAATTGACTTACAAATGATTACAGGAAAAAATGGAATACAAAATGATAAAAATAAAACAATTCTAATAATTTTACTGATAAAATAAGGTTCGTTTACTGGTAATTTTAGACAGCGTATTCCAGAAAGACCGCGCTAGGTTCTCATATTTAATCCTAATATATATAGAAATTTGAAGCTTTGTCAGTATTAATCAATATAAAAACTGTACTTTTTCGTGTTCCTTTTATATTTTGATCATTGACCTTTAAAGCTCAAAACTTTAAAATTATAATGGTTAAAATACTACCATTTTTCATATTGTCAGTTATAGTTTAAAAGCATTTTTAATGCTGAATCTAACGATGAAATTATAATTGAAATCGAATGAATCATTCAGAAGTCATACCGGAAAAATCTTATCTATTAAATTCTATCAAAAGTGAAAATAACAAAACGTTTTCCACTAAAAAGTTTCTTTACAGTAATATGATTCCGTGGAGAAACATTGTGTTTCCATGATTTTTTAAGAAAGGAAGAAATAAAAAATAAATGTCTGTTGTAGTAAAATTGTTTATGTTAGATTAAATCCAGACATTGCTTCAGAAATTATTCAATAGAATATCAGACTGCTTTTGAATAGAAATCATTGTTAAACAAAATAAATAAGTTTATATATCCAAGACATTATTTAATCATGAATAAAAGTGATTATTCTGAACATATATTTTCTGAACGTAATAAATAGGATTTTTCCTATATAGCTTCTGAATGGTTCGCTTGATTTCAAATCTGATTACACTGTTTGATTCAGTATTAAAAAAATAATGTATCACAAGTCTACCATGGGTTACCATATGAAATTTTAAAACATTAAATATCAAACTAACATGTACAAATGCAGTTTTTAGATCTATTAATTAATGCACCCACTTTCATTTGTTTTATATTTACTAGACCAGAAGCATATCATAGCACAAGTTCTATATACACTATGTATTGTAGTACTGAGCTTAGGTTGGTATGGTCAAAATAATTGCTTTAAAAAAATAAATAAGTGAATAAAATATCATTTGGCATTTTATATCAATCATAATGATGCTAATAAAATTTCGACAATTTGCAGGCGAATAACGGCTATATTGATATTACTATAACTAATAACCGACATTAAGTCTATTGATATTTTATTTTTGAAGCAAATTCTAATGTGAACTGGTTCAATAATAAATTTCGAGCTGGAGTATTGAAATTGTCAGAAATGTTTAGTAGGCCTACACAAGTTTTATATTAATTCGTTTTAATGTTTTAATGTAAGGTTTTTTCAAACTTGCCTTCAAGCTGAGAAGTTAACGTGTTGTACTTATTGATATTGCCATTATATTGTAGCATAGTGTATCACTCTCACCAAGCAACGCGTCGCTTGATAATAGTGATATTGCTGACAATAACATTCCTGTCAATAAAATCATTTTGTGATAAGTATTTGAAACACGTCAATTTTTAACACTAGAATAACTGTTTAAAAAATCCAGCAACGAGTTTCTTAACTTTCCCGGCAACATTTGGTGCCGCCATCTGTTATATTTTATTTTAAAACTTTTATATTTTTAACTACAGTAGAGCTTCGTTTATCCGAATCAATTAAGGACTAGGGTTGTTCGGATAACTTGTTTTCGGATAATCAATTACGTACGAAAAAATACATTAACCTATCCCATGTTGAAATTTTTCTCCGTTGCGTGTCGCTTCGCGTTGAATTTTCGTCGATGTTAAGCCTAACGTAAACTTTTTAAAATAATAATCGTGACTATTGTATCGTTAAAAATTATTTCTTTATTTTGTACAAACAAAATAAATATATTGAATAAATATATTGAAAAATATAAAAACAAAAAAATTATACTTTAGAAGTTAATATAGTATCAAAAACGTTCGATTCAGCATAACACAGTCCTCAGAAAAACATCACACAAAAGTGCCAGTGCTGCCAGCTAAAACACATACACAAACAAAAAATATATTGGATTAGCCCAAGACATAGCCAAAGTTTGCAACGCCACAGCACTAGCGAAAATTAAAATTTGCTGACTGGAATGCTTTCGGATAACCGGCTTTCGGATAAACGACGCTCTACTGTATAATTTTTATGGACGTTAAATAATAAATGGTTTTTAGTAGGTCCGCTTCTCGTTTAAACTCAACGGTTTGTACAATATCCGCTATTGGTCTAGATTCGACCAATCCTGTCGCGACACGAGTCGGCGATGACGTTTTACCGAATTATACGAGTTTTTTAGCGTATTTGTACGAATACTGTTACAATTTTTTCACCGTCATATAGGAATCCGAACTATATGAACCCGTTTCATGGGAAGGGTCTACTGTACCTATTAATTTTCTTTCTTCTCTGAATAATAATAAAATTTTCTGGGGAATGAAAAGACACGCTTTATTTGGAAGATACACACGAAACCCTTTTGATAACAGTTAAAAGAATTCAGGTAAGATAAATATTAAGTTTAATACTTCTTTAAGTGAACTCATTTACAGTTCTTTAAATTATGCAGTTATTATAGAAACTATTGCATTCATTATAGAAATTATTAAATAAAAAATTTTAAGAAATAATAACTTTTATAATTTGAAAACCTTTTCATAGTGATAATTTTTAATACTGAGAAATTTCTAATATCAATTATTGTTCAAAATATTTGGTTGTGGTTTGGCCATTTCACTTAGTGCGAATATTAGCACGAGACTCAGTGCTTAAACTAAAAAAAAGTCATAGTGACACTGTTTCAGATTGGCAAAAAATTATTGCGTTGTTTAATTTTTATTAGGCCAAATCTTTTATAAAACGTTGAGGTTTTAATTATAGTTTCAAATTACTAATGGATTATATACATAATATGTAAATAACATTCTTGGGTAAATGTAGTGCATATTCTTAATGGAAAATTTTATAATTGACTAATGTGATATTGTTATTTTAAAGTTTTATACCCATTCATAGAAATGTTTATTATTGAAATATTTTCAGTTTGTTATAATCTTTAAATCAAAAGTTTATTACTTAGTAAATGACTTAAAACTTAATAAGTAAGTTGTTAACTTGATATGTATTCATCTCACTGTGCATGTTAATTAATATATGTTAACAATTGTTTTCTAACTTTACTGTTCACATCTTCATTCTCCGCAAGTTTATTTACGAATATGCTAAAAGCATTTATAAAGATACGCCTATAAATTATGAAACCATGAAAATAAATTTCTGTATTGATGTGCTGTAATATACGCACAATTAACTAAATATAATGTTTGTTTTTGAAATAATACGCATCTGAAATAAAACTGACTACTAATGCGCTTCGTTAGAAACAGCGCTCGTCTGACCACCGACTTGGCCACCATGAATTTTCACGTCCGTAAATTGAAAAAATAATGTCCGTGCGTTTTCATGCTCGTCTGACAGCCTTAGAGGGTATTCGTCCATCTCAATATGTAAAACTTTTAAAATGCCATAAAACTGTTAACTTCATGTGCGTGCAAAAGTATAATGTTATAAGACACTGTTATGTATTGTCTATTTTAAGAATTTTCTTAAATTTTGTAAGTTTAAACATATTTGTCCGGACAATTTTTATCAATTTGTCCGTATAATTCTCATCGTTACCTGCAGTATCTCGAGTCTATTTCCGAAATTAGAGAAGGGATTTCAATACGTTATGCTCATTTTTCAGAATGTTCCATTCTACAAGAATGCAGAGATTCATGCTCATCAAAACTATAGGCAAGTATTTGGAGATTTTTCCGCCATGCAGTTTTAAATGAATCCAATTGAAGAGATTCCAAATGAAAATCTCTTTTGCACACAAGAAATGTCATCATCCATGTAGAACGTTTTGTTACATTAAATATGCATCCAAAACCTGCAACAATCGTTTTAATTATAAAATCCTTTAGAAGTCAACCCAATCTTGATAATAAAAATTTCATTACCTTCGTTTTTCTGTAAGTGACTTATATACTAATAAATGCTACTTTAATTGCACACAACAGCTTTCATTTTGCATGCATTATTACAAATTCGCAAAGGTTATTAATTCATTTGGAATTTGGATATACGGTTCGAAACTGGTCATTTTCGTATGAGCAATTTGCCTGTTTCTTGAAGTGTGAAATACAGTAAAATAAATGGTAATTATTTCATCTTGATTCTTGACTATTATATTAACATTAGCAACTAAGGATTAATTATCATAACAGATTTTGCGCGGGACTATAATTATTTAGCATATCACAGCTTCATTTTATTTAAATCGAATGACAAAGTTCTAAATTGAGAAGTATCCTACGCTATAAGTTAAAAATTTATTAATGGGTTTTTGTATTGCATTTGTTCATATAAAAATTTCATTTTTTCTATTTAAAAAACAGTAAAATGACAGAAATATGAGAATGTCTAATAAAAGAAACGAGCAATTATTTATTGTGACATTGTCACAATGTGGAGCTGCAAATTTTAGTCATATTTTTAATTTATTTAATTTAAAATATATGCTCTCCACCTCAAATCAGTAGTGTCTTGCCTCTGTACAAAATACTTTTCCTGTTAGCAACAGAGTTATGCTGTAATCTATTAACTGCTTTCAGATTTGAATATAATATATTAACTGCGAATTTGAATATATTATGTTTAAATTTTACCGCCGATTGTAAACTTGTACGTAATTAAACTTGCACACATAAAACCAAACTTGGTGTCATTAGAAAAAAGCGTAAAGTTGGGGTTTTGTGGGGCTCTTCAGAAGTCGGTGCTCAGGGCTGGTGCCATTAAATCTGCCTCTGAATAAAGATAAACTGGCGTTTAATGTATATAAGTTTTCTTATTATGTATCAAAATTCTTAAATGCATTCACTTTATTAAAGTTAGAATAATTTAGTTTGAGATTTCAGGATTTGAGATTTTATGAAATTATTTTCAGATGAGCCCGGCGTTGTTTCGGCAAAAGTAGCGATAGCGAAGATTGAGATTATTAGATTATAGCCTATCTTACCCGTTCTCATCGGGTGCAAGAATTAAATTCCCTATTCCGAGGTTAATTAGAGAATTTTTAGATGAGTCTAAAAATATGTTCGATTTCCCACAAAAAACGCAAAAAATCGCAGGGTAATCCGCATCTAAAATAGTACAGTAGAAGTCCAGTTCTTCAAAGTAATTCTTAACTGTTTTCTCTCCTCCGCGGGGGGAAAATCCCTTCTAATTGTGCATTTGCATGGCGCACCTTAACTTTGTACCAAATTTCAGCTTTCAGCTCCTAACTGTTTGGGCTTTGCGCTTATTATTATCATCATTATTATTATTAACCCATCTCGATTATAAGATTGGTAAATCTTTAGACTGAATGGAATTCTATTCTTGCCAAATTATATACAGTACATTTATAATGTATCTAGAACTCTTCTATAGCTCTGATATATCACAGTAATAATAGACATTAATACATGATATTATTTATTGTTCTTAATGTATTGCATTTTCTTGCCTTCTCAAAGAATAGAATAAGCTTCAATTTCATTGACTTATATTTCTATTAGATAATCTGAAATCATTATTCAGTTGTCGTCCATGTGCTTAAATAATCCTCGAAATTTATTCTTTTTATGTTTTTCGTCCCTGATTAATATACTAATTACATTTATTGAAACGGAACGTTAGCGAAGCTTCTTCTTCTACCAGGCTTACAAAATTGTGTTCGTTCTCAATATCCGTTCGATCGATTTCGATTAAACTTCGTCATTTTTCATTAATTGCGATGGGGAATCCAAAAATGCAATAAAAATTGAGGATCCATGACTTCTTTTTCGAGATATAAGGTCATTTCACGAGCGCGCGCGACAACGCAATGCCGCACGAATCGTGCGACAAAGTCAAGCGCTGTTTTACGGTCACTAGCACGTCTTGTTTGGACTTATAGAATCGAATTTGTTCTCAAAATTTAATGGATCGATTTTGATAAAACTTTGCCATTTTCTATCAATCGAAACGAGGAATCCAGAAATGTAATGTGGGGTATTGGCCTCTTTGTGCTATCTGAGCGGTAAGGGGCCTAAAACCACAAAAAAAATGTAATGTGGGGTAAAAAATCCAGCAACGAATTCCTTAACTTTCCCGGCATCATTTAAAATTCTAGTGGCGCTATCTGTTACGATATTTCATTTAAGAAACGGCTCACCAGTGGCCAAACAGTTCCGTTCCCTGAACACTGGGAGTTCGGTCGTGGATTCGTGCCTCGCCAGGAGGTGCTAGCCTCGTGGAGTTTTCCGGGTTTTCTCCAAGTGTATAATGTCTGAATAGAGGCCAGTTACCCTTAAAAGGACCTTCCGGAAGGCATTATTCCCCGCGTAACAACGAATATAAAACATATAACTACTAACCACGTTACATAGTAAGTTCGTCATACTTTACTACGGGGCACCATAGCCTAGAGCTCTCGCCCAACATGATGATAAAGCAAGATAAAATTTAAAAGAAAAAAAAACGTTTACCTTTTTAATTATTATAAAATGGCAAAAAGCTTAATTTTGAGGGTAGGGATGGGTTTTATTAAAAAAAAAAATTGCAAATGCTAAAAGCTAGTAAAATTATCATTAAGTCCGACCCTACTCGAGATGACACACGACCATGCCGTCTCCCCATCCCATCGACCTTAAACCACCAAAATTCAATAGCATGAATATTTCTAATAAACAAACATCCCTGCAAAATTTCAAAATTTTTCGACATAAAGCACAGGAATTATCAAGTTTCAAAAAGGGTAAACAAAATCGTGCCCCACATACATATTAACGTCTATACATACAGATAAAACCTCTGGATGTTTTTGCATTTCTCGACGTTTCAACATGTCCTGAGTTTAAAAATATTAAAATCTTGGGGGGTCATTTTTAACTGATTGCCATACTTTCCCACTGTTATCTATAACAGAGCCAGAAAAGCAAAAATTGAAGTCCTGACTTCTTTTTCGATATACAAAGGTTTTACAATAACAGTGTCCATGCTCTCTGATCTGACGAGCGCACTTAACAGGATTTAGGCCAGGGGTCAAAACTAAAACAGTATTACGGGCGCCTAACGGAAAACGAACAAAACACAAAAACAAAGCAATCGCCATCGATCTTGGATCGTCTCTCTATACCTGGCCAGTGTAAGGATCGTGTCTCCCGTGGCCTGCAAGTACGAGGATAGACTCTTTTCCGGCGGCAAGTGCAAAGTTCACTGTCCGCATCCATCAGGTACTCTACAAGAATCGCCTCTTCTGTGCAGAGATCGCTTCTCTTTCCGGCTCCGTTTTAATTCTTTTGCGATACGACAGTCATGCGATATCCTAGTTAAATCCTAATATTTTCATATTTGTTGCATTCAGTTTGTTTCAATTTATGGCATTATCTGGAGATTTTTACTTCCACGAAGTGGAAATTAATAAATTTCAGACTTTTCATTCTGTTGAACCACATTCTTTAAATGTTATAACTAATTTGATTTCTAATTGATCTTATCTAAATTTATTTTACAATGAACATTTGATATATATTCTAAATAACAAAAGCTTGTTTTAATACTTTTTTCATCGATATCAAACAAGTTCTTTTTTGCAGTTCTGATCTTTTATTTTTCTCAATAATTTTATGAACTAATTTTTGAAACTGTTTACATATATTAATTTATTACTTGCTTAATATACTATATAATACTGTTTATATAATGTATACTGTTTAACATATTAATTTATTCTATCATCTCTTAAAACGTTAAAAGTTAAACGTATGAATTTTGTAAACAGTTATGTTCTCAAAAAGTGCAAGAAGTAAAACGTAATTATTTTTTCAATTTAACTTTCTTAATCTTTAAATAATTTAATTTACATTTGTATTTTTACAAGTAAGTGTATTGTACTGTACTTACGTACTTTTGTCATAATATCACAATACATTATAAACTATAAGATAGTCTCAATTTTATCCATATGGATAAACCAATGGACAGAAACTTACATAAAATGGAACTAGAAACTAGCAATTATTTGTGACAATGCCGGGCTGCAATTTTAATCACATTTTTAATTTATTTAATTTAAAATATATTCTCTCCACCTCAAATTAGTCTGAAGTGTCTTGCCCCTGTACATTATACTTTTCTGTTAGCAATGGAATCGTGCCAATCATCTTTCTAACTCGTTTCAGAGGAAATTTTTTGAACTGAAATAACGTGACTTCCGGTTTGTACCGGAAATTCTTATATAGGCCCTCCTGCCTCTAAGCTTTCATATCTTGTTTTTAATTTCATTTATATAACACCGTTCTCGAGATTAAGGAAAGACAGGCACACACAGACATACGACAGTGAGAATTTATAGATCTACAAGTTTTTCAAATTACAGTCCAATTAGAAATCCTTGATGCCAACTATCCACGAAAAGCCTCGACGGTTCAGATAGAATTCAAATTTGGGATGTAGAAATATAATTTACTATATAACAATTACGTCGAATAAAAACGGACATATAAAGCAATATAAAAAAAGAACTAAAATTAAAATAAAACTTTCATTAAATTTAATACCCAAATATTTGTAATAACAACGTCCTAATGAGTTATAAATTAGATGTATAAAAACTGCAGAAAAATTTAATTAAAAAATAATATTTTAAATATAATTCGTTTGAATTGCCTTTATACTTTTCCTGTAATTTCTTAACATTTCCTCTGATAAGTTTTAAAAAGTAATACTAATATTGAACTGATATATCCTTTGTTCTTTTATAAGTTTTTTAGCAATATATGAATTACTTGCGATTATACTTAAAATACCGGGTGATCGTAAATAAAGTATCTCTATTTAAAGCTGTCGAGAGATACAATATATTTAGCAGTTCAAATGCAACTAAATTTGGTACGGGGATATTTCTGAACTTGCGAAGACATTCCAGTAAAACTTTAATATCACAACTTATCAGTAACACTTTTGGAGCTGCGTGAAACAAACATTTTTTTGTGTGTGTAAGACATTGAGGCTAAAAAAGAAACCTTAGCCTTACAGGGAATACTACTTAACATGGTTCCAATTTTAAAGATTCAAAACCCGAAGGCGATGAACAGTGTGTTCGATGGGTGGTCGTAATTGTTACATTGAGATTCTACTCATATGTCGTGTATTACACTCTTTTAAAGCTGAGAAATTTGCAACATGTCCTCAATAAATTAGTTTTTAACTGTCTCCACAAAAGAAACTGCTTTATCGTTGCTTTTTCGTACTTTCGCATATCCTGATTGCGTCTGGACTGTAAATATATACAGGTAACCCCCGTATAACACGGTAGTTACGTTCCAAAAAATTGCCGTGTTATGCGAATCCGTATTATACGAAACAAAGAACTAATACGAAAAGGAGGGTTAGGTTCCAAAAATTAAAAAACATGCTAGTATATTTTCATAATTAAGATAAATATCTTCATTAAAAATTTTTAAGTGATACATATTAATATAAATTAAGCAATATTTTCTTCGTCATCGCTAAAAACACTATTAATTAATTAACCGAGAGCGTTCTTTTTGGCAAGTTATTCTTATCCTCTGAGCATTTTTCTGCATTATCTTTAGATCCATGCTTTACCTTTTGCAAAAAGTATGTAATTTTAGATTGCTTGCTTCTAGTTAAAAGATCTTTATAAATTTCCTTATATGGTGTTAAGCACTTATGAAGAATGAAGCAAGTATGGAATAAGGGAAAAACATTCGGCAACATCAGAAGCAGAAGCGTCGAGATCTGGCAACACTGAAACAAGTTTCGAGAAGGACCACGTGTATCGACAGAAGGCGAGAAGAGAAAATTTACATACTTAAGTACTAATAGTTCACGAAAATAATAATTTTTGTGAACTATTATTAGTTAAGTATGTAAAAATTTATTACATTTTCTGTTGTACGAGGGTTTTACCCAATTCTCGAACCGTGTCAGAGTGAATCCGTGCTATAAAAGTACCGTGTTATACGGGGGATGGTACCAATTCTCGAACCGTGTTAGAGCGATTCCGTGCTATAGAAGTGCCGTGTTATACGGGGGTTACCTGTATCTAGACAAGGTACTGTACTTTAGACAGTGAATAGCAGTACAGCACTTTAATTACGATCACCGGGTCCTTAAGTAAGTGCTAACTGTTATAATTAAGCATAAAATGTGCAATAGGCGTGAAAACTTTCTTCAATTATACTGATTAGCATAAAAAGTCTATTGCCTATATCCAAATTTGATAATGGCTTCTTGATTAGATTTCTCTAAGATATTAAATGGATTTAATTAAATATGATTGAAGATGCTGCATATTAATTCAAAAATGTATTCATAGAGATGACAGCATAAAGATTAATTAGCGCTTTCATACGAGTCCACATTCCTATTTCTATTCAAGTAAAATAATTTTTCGAATAGCGTACGTTAGTTAATAAACGATGAAATAGTAAATTCATCAGATACGTTAAAACAGTTTATATATTTATGTGTAGATTATAAACTTAATAGATATTCCTTGAATATTGACAAAAAACAGAAAAATAAAAATAAATAAAGCTAGATTTTCACACGCAAAAATGGTTATTGGCGACAGGAACATACCAATTTAATAGTGCCAAGAAGTACATCGATGCATACTTTTATTGGCTCAATGATTATTGGCGCCAGTGAAGTGGCGTCATCTAAATTTGCATCTTTCTACACGCAAAGAAAAAGTCGATTGGCGCCAATAATCGTTGCATACAGAAACCTAATTTCGGGAAAAAATTGAATTATTACAAGTTGAAAAAAGTATACAAAAATGTTTGTTGTGACATAACAAAATATATCGGTAAATTATGACTAGCGATGCCAAGACATGACCTAGAACAGTGGTTCCCAACCTTTTTTCATTAGCGTACCCCGTGACATGTCATATTTCTAGATTGTACCCATTGACATGTCATATCTCTAGATTGTACCCCTCATTTAAGAAATTTAGTAAGTAACCGTATTGTTAATTTTACATATTGTAACTTTAAATTAAAGAAAAAAAACCTAAAAGAAAAAATGTATAATAAAGTTGTGATTGTTGCAAGGAACATTTTTTATCTAATAATTTTTTAATACTATTAGTTTGTGATACATAATATATTATTTTTTCTGCCATAATAACTAACTTTTTTCTGTACCCCTAAACAACCTATCGCGTACCCCTAGGGGTACGCGTACCACAGGTTGGGAATCGCTGACCTAGAAGAATAATAAATATGTGGCCATTGGCAAACGGACAAGCCAATGAATATTCCGTTCATTTGAAACGGACAATGTCATTGGCTTACTTATTTAGCTGTATTAAAGCCGCTTTACCAGGCAACTTGTCCATTAATGAAATTAACTGTTCCAATTAACTAAATATAAAAATAATTTTAAAAAGATAATACATATGATAGTTATTATCGAAGCGTCAGAATAAAATTTATTTATTCCGACACTTCTTCAAGAAAAATTATTTATTTAAATACTCCGAAGCTTGATTAGTCTATAAACTTTTAAATCAATAACATGTTATATAATCAAATTAATGAAGTGAAATAATTTATTAACTTATATGAAATGACAACAATTATTAATGTTTTTTTATGAAGTAGCGATACAAATTACTTGTAATCATTTATAACTTTATCGTAATAATTCGATTAGAATTTTTATTAATTTAGCTCTGAAATTTTAAGTATGCTTTCTACTGTAAACAAATGAAAAAGGAAATAATCGTAAAAATTCATAGATAAATTTTAACAAACTTCATAAAATGTAACAAAACTTATCGAACATTTTTATTTTTTAAATTTATATAATATTTAATTTGTATATTTATTATAACTTGTAAATCAAATTTCTATTATAAACATTTACAAAATATATAATTGTTAATATTTCTTTCTTTGCAATAAAGATGATCTAATAGTCGAAAGTTTGTAATGAATATATATATACTTCTGTCCAGAAAAATTCTTGTGGGTTTTTCTAAAATTAGCGACTTAAAACGTCAATAACTAAAGAAAATCAATCTTTATAAATTATTTCCAAGCAATTTCTTATCGATTCCCATAGTTTCAAAGATTAAATTTTAAAACTTATTTTCTGGGTCTTTTTGAAACTTAAACAAAAACGAAGAGTTTAAATTGAAAATTTCCTAATAGTATTGAAATTTTGTTATTGCTTTTTCAAATTTTTTAATGTAACATAATATCAATTATAATACAAAGCAATTTCTCGAATAAATTTTAGAAAAATTTACAATTTTCTTTTTTATCCAATATAGTAATTTAATGGCTTAAATAAATAAATAGAGAGTATTTAAAAAGTTACAATTTTTATAGAAGTAAATATATCAAATAAAATAGGAGATTAAAAACTGTTTTAAAAACTTCAACTCTTTATTTTATTTATTTAACACAAAATTGAAGTTTAACAGGAAATTCGTAATGATAATATTATATTATTAAAACTGATTAATCCAGCTGTTTCAACTTTTAAAAATAATATTTTGCAAATTAAAGTTACCTTTTTAATCAATTCCTTACATTGTTAACCTCTTGCATGTTATATGACACTAAATCTAATATTTCAAAAGAGACAGCATTATCACTAAAATTAACATATAGTTATAAATTATCTGTATGTGATTTGAATATATAAAAGCAGAACATTATTGAAAATATAAAAATTTTTCTATGTATAGATCATTAACTTTACAAACATATTGATCATCTAGAATAAACATTTTAAAATGCTATTTATTTAACATTGTATGGCTAAACATTAGCTTTTGCCTATTTAACTTTTTAATATAATTGGAACACTTTTTAAAATGATTTTATACATTAAACACGTTGATTGAAAATTTTTATTTCGGCTTCTATTTTCAGTTATAGAAGAAAATGGTATTATATAACTTTAAAAAAGTTATATAAATTCAACAAACATTATAGTATTTTAGAAAAAAATAATTTATTTATATATATGTTAAAATATACATTATAAATGTATAAATCTCTTATATGTTAATTGGAAACGTATAGATATTAACATATGTTTAATGATGCTGGTAAACATCAGTTTTACTTGTTGGAAACGAGAAACGATGAAAAAGATGTTTATCTTACCATTCCATTTCTCTATAAGCTTATTCATTCGTTGAAGCTGAACAATAAAAGACTTAAACCTACTTTCTTAATACTTCTATCTGATATACTATTTCAGTAGCAAAAATTCTTCACAATAAAGATCTCGTTACATGAAATATTTCATTTTAAAAAAAATCAAGAAAAATGTTGAAGAAAGAATAAAAATTAATTGTTATGTCATAATAACTTTTGACATTTTTAAAAATCATTCACCCGCTGTTTTCCAATTAAATTTTAAACTATTTAAATTATTTATCATTTTTCTGTCAATAATAATATAACGTTAATAATAAAAACAAATTTTATTTTCAGCTTTTCCGAATGTAGTTTTATGATGTCAGTCTAATTTGAAGCCATATTTCTGTTTTAATAACAAAGNATCCAAAGCTCTTTCTGAATAATTTTTCGTTTGGTCTAAAATTTCAGAAATGCTGACAGTCGATAACTGCTAGCAAGAATTGTTTTCCTTTTTTCTTATAGATCTCTAATCTTCCTTAATATCGAATTACACTTTCTCGGGGGTGAACGTTTTATCTTCTAACCTTTTGTCATTTTCAATGATTTTCCATTAAAACTATACAAAAATATAGGAGGAAAATCTAATAAATATAACTAATAAATGTAAAATCTGTAATTCATTATGTTAATATATAAAAATCAAGTGTTCGACACCAGTAGTGAATTTAATTTAAATAATTTTTTTGAAATATGTAAGGAGGAAAATTGAAAATAATTTGAAAATTTATTTTACATAATGTATTTTTATTTAATATTTGATATTATATAAACAATTGCGTTTGGGGATTAGTAAATGATTGTTAAATTTATGTAATCAGATTATTGATAAATTTTTATATTAGAAAACTATTACATAAAAGACAATTGTTATTTTTTTCTTCCGGTAATTGAACTTTGAAACAATAAATATGAATAAATAATAAAAAGATAATCCTTAATTTTTTCTTTATTTATAAATAAATATCGCTATAATTATATTCAGTACGTTAATTGATTTGTAGTAAATTTCTATAAAGATTATTGATAAACACTTATGGTACTTAAACTCTGTTTGAATTATTTGAAAAATAATTTTGTAGGCAAATGTAGTAATTAGTAAATATTTAGCGTATTATTTTAATTAATTTGTTGTGTTTTTGGATATAAGAGGCTACCTCTTGTAAATAAATTAATTCTTATGTTATATAAAAATATGTTAAAATATAATTATAAATAAAATAATTTTTCTCAACATTTAAAAAGTATATTAATTTATTTACAATATTATTTTTAAATTATATTATTTTTGAATATTAATAAAAATTATAAATGAAAATAATATATGTTTGCTATAAATTTGAACGTCGAAAACTCATTTAATGAGTTTAAACTATTCGTAAAATTAATAATAAATTTGTAATTTTTAGTTTTATAACAGTNTTGAAATGTGCATCAGTGTCAGTAGAAATGGTTTCTTTACAATCGATAACTTATATTTCTTTAAATTAACGGAGGCTGCATTTACAAAGAATCTTTACACTTTCTTCTTCAAACTTTCTGTAAATTAATCTCTTGATAATTAATGGTTAAGACAGTTGAAAGAGCCGAAATATACGAACAAAAGGTTATTTTGAGGATATTTTTTTCTTAAATTTTAATATAAAAATTTAAAAAAGCATTTATGCATCAGTTGATTTCTTCAAGGACAGTTCTAATTTCCACTATTATGTATGAGTTGTTAAAGTAATGTAAATATTCTTTATAAATGTTAAAGATGGATAAATTCAAATATAGTATTTCCTTTCGTTTCCTGAATAATATTATGGAAATCTCATAATCAATATGTTTATGATTCGAATTTCGTTAAAGCATTTTTCATTAAACTTTGTTATGTTTTAAGAATTTAATAACTACAAATGTTTTCTTAAAATTTGTTTGACATTTTGTCAGTTTATTTCTTAATTTTTTAGGATTCTATTTAACAAGTATAAGATGTGTTTAAATTGAAGATGTTTCAATATTTTTTTTGGACTTTCTAATTAATTAAGACTATTTTTCAGTGCTAATAGGATTTATTATTTTTTCAGTTTTATGTTTTGATTTAATCTCAAAAATTTAATCGTCTTTAATTAAAATAAAAAAATTGTTTTAATTAAAAAGTCATCATCTCAAATAAAAATACGGAATTTTCTACCTTACATATTAATTTAATAATAAAAACAAATTTTATTTTCAGCTTTTCCGAATGTAGTTTTATGATGTCAGTCTAATTTGAAGCCATATTTCTGTTTTTATAACAAAGGACAGAATTTAAATCATGTTAATAATGAAAGACAAATCACAAATAATATTAAAATGTGTGATACACTCAGATATATTTTCACATTAATAAAGTGAGAATATATCTGAATTTTTATTATAATGTTATATAAAAATTATTTTTTAATAATTTCTCATATTAGCACCCAATAAATTTTTTGTGCTTTTAGTCCAATTATCCATCGTAATTGCTATCAAAACTATGACATAAAATCGATTTTTTCAAATAAAATAATCTTCTCATCTTATGAAATATACTTTTTGCTTTTTATATTTTTTATTTAATTATATAATATTTAATTATGTAATTGTAATTAATCATTTTATTAATATCTTTACACTTTCAATAAATCTTTAAACTTTCTGAAAATGTCAATTTTTAAACTTTCATTGACATTTTCATTTTCCTCTTCCTATAAACTTATCTTATAATATCATGTAATACTATCCTATAATTAACAATTTGTTTTCATTAATTGACATAACTCCTCTCGTATAAATAATTACTTTAATACTAATATTATTGGACGGCCTAATAAAATAATTAAAATATTAAATAGTTTTCACTAGATAATCGTATATTTATGCATTTTTAAAAACGTAATTAAATTTCTATAAAGAGGGAGTTTATTTTCTAGAATATTTTATGGCAACGGAATCTCAATTTAAGCTGACTTTATTTCGTCTTCATTTCTAGAATACTTAATGTTAATTACGTTAATTAAACCTTAATTTTCTGGATATAGTCTTAGAGATAGTTTAGCCTTTTGATAACTATTGTAAATACTTTATAAGCAAGCATATTTATAACATATTTGAAACAGAAGCTACTAATATTCTTCATTATAAACATACTGTACATATTTATTAACGTAGCATTTAATATATGTAATTTATTTAATTTTAGCAACTAAATAAACTGATACTTCGGTAAAAATTAAACGAAACTGATGATTTTACTTTTATTTTTTCTTCATATTATGGCGATATCTTGAAGGCAATAAACGTTATTAATATTTATATTATTTTAGAAATGATGTAATAACTACTTAAATTACTTTAACATAATTATTATTACTGTTATCATTTGAACTTTTTTTTATAAATATTAGCTGGATATCTTAAATATCTTAAACAAATCGATGATCAGTTTAAGGAAGTTAAAACGATCTTCAAAAGAAGTTAAAAAGAAAATAGATTATCAGTTTAAGAAAATCGTTGAGTACTTTAAGAAATTAATAGAAGATCTTGATCTAATTAAGGAAGTAAAAAGTTAAGATTTGTTATCAATTCGTGAAATTGGAAGAGACTAAATTAAGTTAATCTGAAAAAAATGTATTAATATACCGATTTAAACGTTTAAAAAATCTATTTATAAAAAAACTGTTTATCAAATAGAATATATATCATGAACATTCCTTTTAATAATTTTTCACAGTTTGATTCATAAAAAATGTCTTTATATTGGCAACTTTTTATGTTATAATTTAACTTGAAAGTTTTCTATAGATATCTGTCTGACAGCTTCAAAAATAAAAATTCGATTTTGAGATATTTATAAATAAATCGTCCTATGTCACAGCCCAATGAATTTAAAACTTTTTGCAGTTTATTGCAACATATCATTTAACCTAACTTACGACTTTTTTCTATTATTGATAAAACTGAATTAATTATTAATTTTCATATAAAATATTTTGGTCTAATTTTAGATTTAATGATATTTGGAAAAATTAATTAGTTCCAGTTTAATCTTTATATTATTTTTATACTTTTATTTACATTATTCTACTAGAATGATCGCAAGTGTTGAACTTCGTGTTTAATTAAAAGTTCTATTTAAATTAATTAAGTCTACAACGTCAAATATTTTTTATACAAAGAATAATCTAAATAATAAAAAAAACATTAAACTACCAAAATGCATATATAATAACTAGTTTATAAAGAAATTTAGAAAAACATGAATACATTTTTTATTGTATCAAAAATTTCTAAAGTTCAGAATAGATTCACTTAGATTCCTCCTCAATTTAACAATATGTCGCATCTATAACAGTTTGATAAATGTTTTAAATTAAATAAATACTAAAATTAATTTCAAAAAGTTTATAACGCTTATAAATTGGTGGTATTAAAAATAGATTAAGCTATTTTACTTTCCTAAACATTAAATTTTAGAGAAAAATAACGTTATTTTTGGAACAGCGAATAAAATTTCACAATAAAAATGTCACTACAAGCTTTATCAAGATTTAGATCTTTAAAGTAAAGTTTAAAATAAAAAATTATTCACAGTAAAAAAACTCTTGATCTTTTCATGATTCTTAGTGAAGATATATGTTTGTAATTATAATCTTTTACTGTAAATCTGTCAATAGGATGTCGAGCGGAATAATCCAATAACACAATCCTGATACATTTTTCATTATTATTATATCTAAGTAATTTATTAGATGAAAGTAAAAAAAGAAGTACATTAAAAAAGTACTTTTAAAAAAATTTAATTTAAAAAGTGTGTGAACTTTACAATACTTTTAACGATGAAGTCAGAACATTTTTCGAGTGACTGGAAGCGTAAACGAAGGTTAGCAAATTTATAGGAGGTAGCCGAGAAACAATGCTGACGTGTTAATGTCTCTGCTAAATCATCGTACATGTTTCAAATCTGAAAAACATTATCTGATTTCAGAGGTCGAAAACATTTATCATGTTTGTATGCTTATTTCAAAAACGTGTTTTAAATTCTTTCGTGTTTTCGAAGTAATCAAATTTACATTTGTCTTTATAAAATTTGCAAATATTGTCGTAAAAAACGAAATTCCTGGCTTTTTTTCCATAAAAGTATGAGAAAATATTATAGAAGAGTTTTTATTGGATATTAAGTATTAATTATCTCATCTGTATTGGTTTTGAAATAAAATACTAGATATCAAATTATTATTATTATTATATATATAGAAAATGATAACAATAGACATCCTTAGGATAAAATCCAAGGAAGCAGAATATTTTAATGGGCCAAACATCATATAATGCTGTCAATAATACTAAATATGTATGGAAATGATTTTAAATCATAGACCCCAGTGACAGATGATTCCGTAATCCTACTGTGGATCAAATGATAACAAGATTACATTTATTCGTGCGATGTTTAACTTATTTTATTCAAATTATTTTGTGATTATTTACGGCTGTTTATTTACCAAACTATTCTCAAAACCAAGGAAGCTTTGATCTAATATAAATTTATGCGATATCTTTGAAAATAATTTTTCAAAATTTTAAAACTTACTGTAAATAACCAAGAATACATCCAAACACTATTTTTACACGGTTAGATATGACCCGTAAAATCCGTGTAAAAAACAAAAACTATAATAAAGTTACTGTTCATATGGAAAAAATGGGAAATTGGAGATTGGTTCTAGACATTAAAAACCAGTAAAAATAATACGATAAACCAAATTAATATAATAGGATGTATTTAAACAAACTATTTCAAAGTCATCGTCATTGGATGTTAAAGTACTATTTTGAAATTCTTAAACTTACTTCTAAGGATTACAGAGAAAAGAAAGAAACTACAGTCGACCCCCCTATAACGTGCGTTCCTATAACGGAAATTCCTATAACGTAGCGAAAAAATTGTAGCAACATACGTATAAAGGAGCTCCTACAACGTCGTCGCCGACTCGTTTCGCGACAAGATTGATAGAATCTGGACCAATAGTGGATGAGCAGCCGAACTACTTTCCTCCGCCCTGCGCCACGCTACGGAGCGGCTAAATTGAGTTTGCTATCGTCTGTACAGTATTATATATAAATTATATATAAATTAGGTACTGTACATATAATTATATATTAATTATTGTAACTTTATTATAATTAAATATATAATTTTCCGCCGTCTAGCGTGGCGCCACGCTACGGAGATTTTAGGCTAGTAAGTTGAGTTTATTATCGTCTGTACAGTATGTAAATTAGGTACCGTAAGTCTAATACAGCACTAATTTTATACATTTCTTGTGAAAGAAACATTTCTTATTCAACGGCCATAAAAATTATTTATATTAATGATGTCTCCAAAGGTCAAGTTATTTTTCTGCGAAAAATTATTTATCAGAAATCGCGGCCGCCGTTTCGTGTGCTGTTCCGCGACGAAAACAAGCTTTGAGCAACGGCGTAGTCGAACGGTGCACACTCGGTAAGTAATCCTATAATTTTTTGTTTATAGCATAGTTTATACAGATTATTCCCAAAAAATTATACGTGTTTTCGAAATGTTGAGTGGAATTAGTCTAGAATCGGTTAATTTTATAGAAGAAAACCTTTCAAACAGCCTTAGTCCGTAAACTTCACACCTATCGGGCTGCGATTGGCTCATGTATTTAATCATTCCTACAACGTAAAATTCGATTAGCGTGGAACGTATCTAAGCGTTATAGGGGGTCTACTGTATTTCAATTTATTTAATAAATCAGGAGGAACAATTATAACTTATCACAAAAATTTAATAGATTTATACTGTTCGCACAAATTTTATTTTTTATTCCACTTTTTCAAACAATTAAATACCAAATCATCTCTAACTTCAAATCATCAAATGGCATACGAAAATTATTTCATATTGAAAGGATTGGATCGGATTTGATTGGATTGATGGAATAAAGTATTAGACACGTAAAGAAAATTCAGAAACTCCACGTGACCAGCCCGTTGGTCAGGAGCGAATCCACGACCAACGTTTAGAAGTGTTATCTACTCGTTCACCGGCGACTCCGTATTGAAAGAAAGCGAAAGAAACACAATAGTATAATCAAATCGTAAAACTTAAATTGATTTTTTTACATCAATCGTGAGATAAAATCAGAACAAAAGACTGATTGTCGCTACACGCATTCGAATAAGTCGTAAAAAACAAACCAAATCTTTAAATTTTCTCCAGCGTGTGTAGCAGCTTTCAATGCAAATTCGGATAAATTTTCTTTAAAAAGAGCGATTTTCTAGAAAAGGTGGTATTAAAGTTTTTTTTAAAATTAAAATTAAATGGAGATTTTTCAAAAACTCAAATTTATTGAAACGTGTTAAATCAAACAAATCGTGTGAAAAGGAAATTGAATTTTTTTCAGACCGTTTTATATCAAAATCATGTAAAAAAAAATCCGTGTAAAAACAGAATTGGGTGTATTTAATTTAGAAAACCACAAAATTTGATGCATAAACAGAAATTTTAGATGATAAATAATTGATGTGATTTCTTTTACCTTTACGAAGTTGAAAACTTAAATTAACAATCGACAAAATATTTTATATTTTTATTCGAGAAATGTCATCGATTTAAATTGATTAAACGTACCGTTTATAATAAACAATTTATCGAATATTTAAATAAGGTTTTAGTTACAACGCAATAATTTTTAATACTATTAAACAGTTTTTCATATTTAACAACACAGATTTTATTTGTAAACCGCTTTATAAATCAGGCTTACTTATTATTTCTTTAATATTTGGAAATTACTGAATTCATTTGTTAATTATATCATTTATCATATAAATTTTATAGGATTTATCCTTCAGTATACGGCGTACGATGTAAGAAAAGAAAGATTTCTCGACAAGAAAGATTTCTCGACATTTATTTGTAAATACTAAAATTAAGAAAAAAATTAATATACAGTAATCATTAATGTAAGAAAATTTAAGTACTTATTAAATAAATGTAAGAAATTTAAATTAAAGTTTATCATCAATATATAACTCAAGATAAAATAACGCTATTGTCATGTAATTTTATTCTCATAATTATTAATGAATTAACTTATAGTATTAAATAATTTTCGTTTGAAATCCGCTGGCATTTAACAGAGTTTAAAAAATTGTTATATAGATTGTATATAGAAAGAATGTTGAAATGTGCATCAGTGTCAGTAGAAATGGTTTCTTTACAATCGATAACTTATATTTCTTTAACCAATTTGGATAAACGTTTAATAGTTTCTGAGAAGAAACGTTTAAAATTGACAATAACATAAATCTATTATACCATATCTTATCTAAACATTGAATTTATAAATTTTTGCTAAATGTGTATTAAATATAATTAATAAAATTATAAAAATCTGTTATTTAATTGATATTTTAAATATTAATTAAATTGTTTTTGCTAATAACAAAACAGTCTAATTTTTTTTTAAATTTGTGTTATTAAAATGTTATTCAAGCAAGAGTGTTAAGTTTAGTGTTAGTTTAGTTTAAATGTTAGTGTTAATTTTCTGTCATCAAGCGATTTTCTGTTAGATTTTATCATTAAATATGAATAAATTTGATAATTTTTTGTTTTAAAATTTAAAAAAAATTATCTGAATCCAGGAATTTTATATAAATTATTTCAACGCTAAAGAAGTCGAACAGGATAATTATATTTATCAACTGTATTGATTAAATTCATTAAATGGATAGTATCTGATGCGAAATCAACTTTTTATAGCTGAATAAGTTATTAAGCTTTTACAAAAGTATTTTAAGTAAACTGTAAGTATTTTTTCCATCTGAAATTTACAATAAATCGGAATTTTTCTGTCTTTAATACATAAAGAACTTAGCGACTAAATATTTATGCAATAACGTTAAGACGCATTGAAATGGAAACAGCAGAGATTTAAGGAAATGATTTTTATTATTACACGAAAGAAAATTTATATATACAGAAAAGAAGTCTTATTAATAAATTGTTCAAAATTTAATTATTAACACTCGAAAATGATTAGAAAGTGTACAAACTTTTTTACATGATCAGAAAAAAGGTCATCTGCCAAACTTATTACTAAAAACTGGAAAATCTTAAATCATTATATCCAAACATATATTTTTACTTTTATTATTAGGCTATATATTGTCATATATTTGATACAATATGAAACAATTTAGCATACTTAAAGCTGCATAATACATTATGCTAAATTGAATGTTATTAAATATAACAGAAACTATAAATTCATCTTAGCTTTTCTAGTATTAAAGGATATATTTCAGGATTCTTGATACTATCCGAATACTCCAAAAAAGAAAAGTTATAAGATTACAACTGAAGTAAATATAACTATATGGAATATATAAATTGTAAATTTGAGAAGTGTTAAAATCTCAACTTAAATATTTCATTGTTTTTTAGAGTTTTGACGAAATTATAATAACACGATTTTTTAATTAGAAAAATCAAGATAAAATTGTTAATATCGTGTAAATTTTGAATATAATTGTTTAAAATTATATAAATAAAGACATTTTATCAAATTATAAAGAAACAAATTCTAAAACATCCAGAATTAAATATATTTTTGTAAAACAAATTGTAAAAATACAAAATATTAAAGACTTATAAGAATAAATGTATTGTAGTCTTCTTTGTCGTCCTTTTCACAATCACAGGAACATATTTAAATATATATTTATATTATTTATATATTTTATATATAAATATTTATTTATTACATTATTATATTACTATTTATATTATAAAAATATTTGAATATCCACGCTAAAAATTAAAAATTATTTCCTACATTAAAAATAGTTTATATTAAATAAAATTAAAACACTATTTTATTTGATTATTATAAAAAAAAATCTTTTATTTATTTTTATAATGATAAATTAGTCTTTAAGATTTAGTTGCCTTACAAACTTAGAAAAATAGGAATGTTAAAAGTTACATTGCTGCAGGCTTATATTGTTTCTAATAAAACAGATATTTTAATACTCGATATGTATATGTAGCATTAACACATTTATATCAAAATCGATAGCACTTAATTTACGAGAAATTCCATTGATTCGTTTTTTCTATCTCCTTTTGATTTACTTTCCGACGCGCTCCTATCCAGCTGTTGGTGGATGTTCCATTAGATACGTCGCGTTATAAGCTATTGTGCAATTTCAAAAGGGATTAGAAGTGGAGAAACTTTAATGATTAGATTGATAAATTGTCATCATTCGATGCCTTATTGCAATTTTGATATTATTAAAGTCACTTTTTGAAAGTAAACTAACTCCATATTGTTATACGAGTAGACAGTTGGAATAATTAAAGTTACTTTAATCGCTTTAGGCAACTTTTGGAAATGAAGGTATTTAATAATAGACAAGCACAACTATTGATAATATGAGTCTGTTTTCTATTAAAAAATTGTGTAAGTATTGAATAGGTTTCGGTAAAATTTCTTTAAACAAAGAAAAATAAAAAATAACGATATTTACTCTGTATGTTCGTAATCTTCATAACAATGAAAATAACTATCTGAAATTGATATGACATTACAAAGAAAAGAAAACCATTTATAAATTTATTTTATAAAAATATAACTAAATTTTTTGTTGTGATTGATACTGAAGAAAGACAAAAGTCTACACAGGATAAAAGGGAAGAGAAGAAAGAAGGAAAAAGATAGATCAAAGCAAGAAGGAAGTACTAGGGATAACCTAAATCAGATATTAAAAAGAGGTAGAAACACAAAAAGTGTATTAATGTAACTACTAAATATATTTTAATAAAAATTGATAAATTATCTCGCTATAATTGTAAGTCTTAAACTAAAATTTTTATTTCAGTAAATAAATTTTTATAATTTTCTAAAATAAAAATAAAAATTTATATGTATATGTATTTCGTATACTGAATTAATGGAAATTAGAAACATTTATTATGTTTTAGATATTATCAACTGTTCATTAAGTATAGAAATTTACTTATTACAGATGTAATGAAGCACAGAATAATTCAAAATTGTATGAAAAATAAATAACACTCAAACTAAAGAATTTTATATCGGCCATTAATCAGATTTAAAAAAATGTTTTTGTCCTAAATAGGATCGAACAATATTACTGAAAGCAAAAACATCATAAATGCCACTTTCATAATAAATGCATTCATCACACATACAAAGAGAATATATAGTCCATTCTATTTGTACAAACCTTTTATTTTACTCCAAAAATGATGAAAATTAATGCAATATAACATTTAAGAAATGACTGATTAATTAACAAATAACTATTGAAATATAAAACAATTATCTTTTTTAGGGAAGATGTGTATAAAAACTTCCCAAAAACTTTAAAATTCCAAATATATAACTTATATATAATAGCGTAATAATACATTATTTTATTTTATTTTTAATATTTCAAGTCATTTTTTATGAATAAATTTAAATTGATTTTAAGAAGCGTATTATTATTAAATTAAAAAATTCTTTAGCAGTAAAAAATAAGCGAAGAAAATTCTATTCTTCTTCTTCCCTTTCTTCAAATTATATTCATTTAAAAGAAGTATTTAACACTCAATTTGAAATTTTTCAAGTATTTCAGTTTTAATAAATTAAATCCTTTCATTTAAATAAAATAAAAATTAACTTAGGTATTTTCTTTACAAAAAAAATATTCAATATTAAAATTTATTATTTTTGTATTAACTATTTAAAAATTTTTGATTAGAATTTAAGTAATTTGTTAATTTTAAAGTTAATTTAATTTATTATGTACGCGATATTATACTTAACTTATACAGTATTTAAAAATCTACTTTGGTATTTAATTATTAATTTTTTTAAATTTGATTTTAATGAAAAATTTTATTTAAAAGATTAATATTCTCCTTTTTAAATTAAAAAAAATTAAATCTGTATAAGATTAAAACATTCTTATGTTGAATATATTATTAATTTATTTACTTTTAATATTTTTTACATATTATCGACTGAATAAATTTTTTAAAAATCAATGTTTGCAATCTTTAATATAAAAATAAATTTTTGAATGACATTCATTTTTTATTATTTAATTTTCATGATATAATTGCTATTAATGTAATCAAATTAATGTTCCAAGACTGATTAAATTTAACGATTATTTAAAACGATGTTAAAAGACAAGAATCTTTTTTTAACGTTAGGTTAATTTATAGGAACATTAATTTTTATTAAATTCATCCTGCAAATGAAGTGTAATTTAACATAATGAGAATAAATAACGAAATATAGCTTATATATATATATATATTTTTTTTTATGGTTAAGAATAACGCGAAAACACATATTACATCTTAGAATCTGTGATCGAAAATTAAATTAATGAGATAATCTCTCTCAATTAAGAGAATACAGTTGAAATTACGAGTACAGTAAACACCCGCTAACTGGAACAATTTTTTTTCAAAATATTGTACTGTACAAATAATTTAAGATTTCTTGGCAATAGAAATATTATAATTAACAGCTGTTTTGATATCTAGAGGTGTTTGCGATACTTTAGGCTATATTATTTCACTAACACTGTATATTGCTGTATACAGTACGATCATAAAAATTTTTGAGCTTAGCTCCCCGTAAAAATAAATTTAGTAGTATAACTTATTAAAGCTCAGTAAAACTTCTGTAAAAAAATCCATCGTATAAATTGATATATTGTATTGATATATCTATCTCCTCGCTGTTTTCCACGTCGTTTCGTTAACTGTGACTTTCGTAAACTCGGATGACCTTTAACCAATATTAATTTAACTTAGCGAGAGTTTAATGTATTTAAAATTAAATTAATGTGATATACTCACAATTAATAGAATTCAATTGAAATATACAAGTATTTGAAATGTTCAAGTCGTGAATTTTTGACGACCTAAAAAATCATGTGGGCGATCTGCCAAGAGGTAATGCTCCCGGGAGTTGCCTTTCAGGAGTAGTTTCAATGGGAATAGACGCCTATTTAAGTGTTAATAAACACGTGAAGAAAACGCGAAACTCCACGCGGTCAGTTCTTTAGTCTGGCGCGAATCAGCCACCAGCAACCCGAGTTCTTTTTTATCCACTCGGTTACCGATAGATTTAGTTTTTAGGATTTTCAATATTTTAAAAGCTTTAAAAGAATTTTTATAAGCCTTATAAAGCATTCATTAGGTTTAAATTTTTATATAAATTGAACATTTTTATTTAGAAATTTCTGAATAAAAACGTACCTTACAAACTTAGAAAAATAGGAATGTTAAAAGTTACATTGCTGCAGGCTTATATTGTTTCTAATAAAACAGATATTTTAATACTCGATATGTATATGTAGCATTAACACATTTATATCAAAATCGATAGCACTTAATTTACGAGAAATTCCATTGATTCGTTTTTTCTATCTCCTTTTGATTTACTTTCCGACGCGCTCCTATCCAGCTGTTGGTGGATGTTCCATTAGATACGTCGCGTTATAAGCTATTGTGCAATTTCAAAAGGGATTAGAAGTGGAGAAACTTTAATGATTAGATTGATAAATTGTCATCATTCGATGCCTTATTGCAATTTTGATATTATTAAAGTCACTTTTTGAAAGTAAACTAACTCCATATTGTTATACGAGTAGACAGTTGGAATAATTAAAGTTACTTTAATCGCTTTAGGCAACTTTTGGAAATGAAGGTATTTAATAATAGACAAGCACAACTATTGATAATATGAGTCTGTTTTCTATTAAAAAATTGTGTAAGTATTGAATAGGTTTCGGTAAAATTTCTTTAAACAAAGAAAAATAAAAAATAACGATATTTACTCTGTATGTTCGTAATCTTCATAACAATGAAAATAACTATCTGAAATTGATATGACATTACAAAGAAAAGAAAACCATTTATAAATTTATTTTATAAAAATATAACTAAATTTTTTGNTTTAAATCAATAAGACTGCGGAAGATGAACTAAAAAATTAATTACCAAATATAAAATACAAAAGTTTTAATTAAAAATTAACGTAACTAATCACTTCATTATCAAATTTTGATTTTCCTTCTTAAGAAGCAATTGAGATCGTTTTTAAAATTATGTTGCTTATTTCTGGTTAAAAGATTGCCAAATTTTTAATTGGAAATGATCGATATATTTTTCTAATTGTGTTGATTGATCTATCATATAAGTTATGATTAATGATATCATTGTATCCTAAGTAAAAAATTATTTTAAATAAATAGGCCTTGCTTCAGATATTAGAATCTATTTTTGCAGTGAGAATTTTGTATGTCGAACTCTATATTTGTAAAGATTATTCTTGAATGACGTAATATTGATTAATTTGTCACAACCTTCTGATCTCCTATGGTGCAATTTTGGATCGTTTCCAATTACCATTTGGAAAAAATCATTTCTACTTTTGTAAATAGCATAAAAGTTATTTGTTGGTGAATTAAGTTTTTGGAGGAAATATGTTCTTAAAAAATTGCTTTATATTTTAGGAACAAAAATATATTTCATTTACATCTTCATAAGTGAAATATTTACTTATAAAGTATCGATTAACGACGTTTCAAAAATGGTATTTTCGGCTTTGTTGACGATAACTGTATTAAGTACCCAAGTAAGTAAAGTACATAAATTACTTTTTATATGAAGTAAAATAAATAAATGATATTAAACTATTTTTAAAACTAGCAATCAGAAAATTATACAAGTTATATAGAGGATTATAATGAGTCGACTGCCTCATTAACATCGATTTTATGTCGAAGTGAAAGAGGTGTTTCTTTGCCATTTGACATCTACAGAAGAGACACGTGTGCTCGATGCTATAATTATCTTCCATCATGGGCCTTTGTTGATACTGAATGGAGATTTATGTAAACAGTAATTTAATTAAAATAAATAAAAACTATAAAATGAAGATTAACTTAGTTAACTTCTAAATCTAAATTATATTTCTTTTAGTTATAATTATCGCACCGGTGCACTGAAAGATCCAAGGTCAAATATAAGTTACTTAATAGATCCCGGGAATTCGTCTCATCCCATATTTGATACGTTTAAAAATAAAGTATTTGTCTCAAAATGGATAGAATGTTGTCGTGCCGCTGTTGCATGCTGTCAGAAAATGATGAAGGATCCCATTCCTGTAAATGGTAAGAGGAACTTACAATTGTAAAGAATTTAAATTTATAAATTAATGTATGAAATAACTTGTGCGCTTTAATTAAAGAAACTCTTTATTGCCCGAGAACATGGGATGGTTGGCAATGTTGGACAGATACTCCTTCGGGACAAGTTGCAAAATCTGTTTGTCAAGAGCATATATACTTCTCTAGCGAGCCGCCATCGTGTCCAAGTAAAAGTTAATAGTGTTTGCAATTTATTTAAATTAGCAAATTAACTGTATGTAATTTTTTAGGATACGCTATCAAAACTTGTATGCCAAATGGGAAATGGTACTTACGCAATTTTTATAAAACTGAATGGACTAATTACAACGAATGTGGAAGAGTTCAGGTAGATATTGCGTAAATTCTGAGAATACTTATTCAGAAATTGACATATTTATTATATTTTTATTTAGGGAATACTACGACTTCAATATTTTCACATAGCGACATACTGTATATCAATATTTTTCTTAATACCGGCTATATTCATTTTTATCATATATAAGTATGTTTATCAAAATAATATTTATTATTAACATTTTTAAATAAATTTTTATACTAAATCTATTTATAATGTTTTAAAGACAACTGCAAGTATATCGCATTACCATGCATAAAAATCTCTTTGCTTCGCTACTCTTAAATGGAATCTTTGTCGTTCTCTTTAAATCGATTGTCATGCTTGATGAACTCGATAATTTCGATAATACAACTACAATTTTGGATCAAAATGGAGTAAATTTTATTAAAAATTATCATACTTACTGTTTCAAATTTTATTTTATTCATTGACATATTTTGATTCCAGCCGGGATGCAAATTTCTCTTTATCATAACTAAATATTTACGAATGACTAATTACATGTGGATGTTCTGCGAAGGATTATACTTACATCGATTGATTGCAGCAGCATTTGCAGAGCAGGAAAGTCTTGTGCTTTTTTATGTCATAGGCTGGGGTAAGTACTGTACAGTACCTCTGAAACATTTATAATTATTTAACTATTTTCTTCTATTTTTTTAAACATTTATTTACTTTCAATCTTAAATTTTTCAGTATTTCCTATCATACCTGTTGCCATTTATGCTTTCCTGAGAGAAACGTTTGCCAACGAACAGTAAGAGTTTTAATTACTAAGTTTTATTAAATTAAATATCTATTCATTAATTACAGTGAATAGATTGTAAATTATCTCTGTAGAATGCGTTTACCCAAAGATAACTTTATGAGTGTTATTTTAATTTAAAACTTGGCGTTTTAAAGAATATCTTCTCGTCTTTCAAACTATTTTAATTTTCCTTTAAAGTATTTCTTTGTTCAAGTTTGTGAAAACAACTTTTATTGTTTTTTTATGTTTGTTTAGATATTCATTTTAAAATTCCTTCAAGTTTGTAGCTTGTATGTTGTTTTAAATTACGATTATATGAATTAATTTTTAAAACTAAAGAAAAAAAAATACAGACTATATTTTACAGATAATAAAAAGATAAAAAGTAATTTATTTTATTGTTTATTATTTTCGTCATTCATAGAAAGAACTTACAGTTACATTCTTGAAAAAAATTATGCTAATGCTTTATTTTTTCCTTCTTAGCAAATTTGCATTCCATTTAATTTAAATATTAAGATATGATTTAATTAATAGACTATGTTACTAAAGTAAACGTTGAATCAGAAGCAATGAATACGAACAGGCAACTATTTTATTTATTATGCTGAAGAATCAATGTTGCTGAGTGGAATGTAATATAAAATTCAGCAAATAGTTTTATCTAAAATCCTCTACTGTATAAAAATTTAAATTAAGTTTTATAAAATAATAATAATAATTAAAACATTTTACTATATAATCTAAGAATTTAAATTTACAAAGAGAAAAATGAAATCGTTATATTTTAATTATTTCGTCTTATATTCAATACGTTAATTATATTAATATATCATTATAATGCTTTATTTGTTTATATTACAAGGTAGAGTAATGCAATAGAATAAATGCCTCCATTAAAAATACAATACAAGAGAGTTATAATTCTTCTTTATTATAATAAGTTCAATAAACCGAAAAAGTTTCTTTAGTTCTCTTTTAAATGGCGTTTATTATAAATCTCTTATTATTTATTTTATTAAGGTAAAAATTAATAATATTCTCGTGTAAATTTGAATTTCTATGAAATACCTTGGTTGTGGAAATTTATGAAAAATTCACCGTATTTATTCAATATTCGAAACTTTTTCTTTCCTACAACATAGAAATCGTGTTGACTGAATATTCATTGTATATTTAAGTAGGCTAAAATGTTTCTTCACAAAACTTTCAATGTTAGAAAAATCTTTATTAAGTAGAGTCAAGCAGACTAATTTAATACTTTATCTTGTGTTTTATTTGCTTACGATTTTCAGTTGTTTTCTCTAGTAAACTACTGAAACTGACTTATTGCTTCCAAGAAGAAAGAAATTAAAAGAAAGAATTTGATTTTGGCAGTTTCTAGTTAGCTATTGAAAGAAATTTTGTTATTGTGTTTACTTTCTATTTTGATAGTATTGTAACTTACAGAATTTTTTTCTATTATAATATGTTTACAAAATAATATTTTCACTGAAAGATCCAAGGTCAAATATAAGTTACTTAATAGATCCCGGGAATTCGTCTCATCCCATATTTGATACGTTTAAAAATAAAGTATTTGTCTCAAAATGGATAGAATGTTGTCGTGCCGCTGTTGCATGCTGTCAGAAAATGATGAAGGATCCCATTCCTGTAAATGGTAAGAGGAACTTACAATTGTAAAGAATTTAAATTTATAAATTAATGTATGAAATAACTTGTGCGCTTTAATTAAAGAAACTCTTTATTGCCCGAGAACATGGGATGGTTGGCAATGTTGGACAGATACTCCTTCGGGACAAGTTGCAAAATCTGTTTGTCAAGAGCATATATACTTCTCTAGCGAGCCGCCATCGTGTCCAAGTAAAAGTTAATAGTGTTTGCAATTTATTTAAATTAGCAAATTAACTGTATGTAATTTTTTAGGATACGCTATCAAAACTTGTATGCCAAATGGGAAATGGTACTTACGCAATTTTTATAAAACTGAATGGACTAATTACAACGAATGTGGAAGAGTTCAGGTAGATATTGCGTAAATTCTGAGAATACTTATTCAGAAATTGACATATTTATTATATTTTTATTTAGGGAATACTACGACTTCAATATTTTCACATAGCGACATACTGTATATCAATATTTTTCTTAATACCGGCTATATTCATTTTTATCATATATAAGTATGTTTATCAAAATAATATTTATTATTAACATTTTTAAATAAATTTTTATACTAAATCTATTTATAATGTTTTAAAGACAACTGCAAGTATATCGCATTACCATGCATAAAAATCTCTTTGCTTCGCTACTCTTAAATGGAATCTTTGTCGTTCTCTTTAAATCGATTGTCATGCTTGATGAACTCGATAATTTCGATAATACAACTACAATTTTGGATCAAAATGGAGTAAATTTTATTAAAAATTATCATACTTACTGTTTCAAATTTTATTTTATTCATTGACATATTTTGATTCCAGCCGGGATGCAAATTTCTCTTTATCATAACTAAATATTTACGAATGACTAATTACATGTGGATGTTCTGCGAAGGATTATACTTACATCGATTGATTGCAGCAGCATTTGCAGAGCAGGAAAGTCTTGTGCTTTTTTATGTCATAGGCTGGGGTAAGTACTGTACAGTACCTCTGAAACATTTATAATTATTTANAACATTAAATGATATTCTAATTGAAAAGTTACTGTTATAAAAATAATAATACTTCAAATCCCGTATATTATATATAGAACATTAATTTTTCGAATTTTTTTGAACAACATTAATAATTGTTACAGTAGAATCTAGAGTATTTTTCATTCATCAGTAGAATCTAGAGTATTTTCAAACTGTACAGAAGCCATAGAGATGAACGATAAATCATTACCATTATTTAGTAGCAGTTAAAATAAAATCTGTAAATGAAATCAAAATACATCTTGAATCTGGATTTACTCAAGGCACTACCACACTATACGCGTCTTCAATTTTACCTATTAAGGAATGAAGAGAATTGCATTGGGGTCAGCAAACATAAATGAAATTCAAGGTACTGTCTACACCCGACTATATGGCCTTTCTAGTTCTTCAAGTCGTATGAAGGCGCTATAGTAATTAAAAGATCCCGCTCTTTACAAGGAAGTTGCATTATAAAAGATAAAAGTGAGTTTAAAGTTAGTTATATTTAAATTACAATTTATTCGTGTTTCTGTTAATGTTTCTGCATGATAAAAATTCGAATTCATTGTAGGCCAGTTTTATTTCTTTTTAATAATAATAAAAAAATGGTGATAGAATAGTTTAATAGTAATAGAAGATATTTCATTGACGATAAAACATCTCTAGGTAAAAGTCTGTTTCTTTTCCTATCTGGTGTTACATTAATTGTATCCTTCCTTTTTCATTCGGATCTTGCCTTATAATAGTTCTTTCACTTAAACTAGTAGAATAAGCTTCTCCTTTAGTTGCTTAACAACTTTAAATTTATAAAATTTATTTCTAGCTTTATCATCAAACATCCTTATTACATTATTAAAATAAGAAAACAAACAACAAATTTCAATTTTTTCTAAATTAAAACCGAAACAGGCAAAAATTCTTAACGACCTCATGAAAAGTGGATAGTTTCTCGATTATAATGTCTTCATTTAGCTCAAAGACCTAAAGAGGTCATCTTGTCGCGCGCGGACTGTTTATCAACTATAAAATATCGTGCTCGATCACTCGCGACATTACATTGTCGCAATTGTAACATCTAATATGCCATTCGATCAACTGAATAGTATATTCAATGTTAAAATTATCGTTATTTCATTTAATTCTTTTTCCGAATAATGATTTTCGAATTCGATGTTTTGTATCAAAAGCGAAATCTAAACAAAACATAAAACACACAGAAGGTAAAATGTTGCTGAAATTAAAACGCAAAAAGTTAAGTCATAATGATAAAAGACATATGTAATAATATATCAATATGTAGAAAAGAAAAACAGAATGATAAAGATGTATTGTATGAAAAATATATAAAAAGAAAACGAGTATTTATTTATTGTGACATCTTTAAAATGCTGGACTGCGATTTTTAATCATATTTTCAATTCATTTAATTAGTCTGCAATTTGAAAAAATTGTAACTTATAAATTCCCATTGTCATCCGTTTGTCCGTCTGTCTATCTATCTTTTTTTAATCTCAAGAAGAAAGTTGGGTGGAATGGAAACATTAGGGGCAGGAGGTTCTATTAACTATATACGAACTTCCAACGCAAACCGGAAGTCACGTTATTTTAATTCAAAATTTTCACCTGAAAGGAGTTAATTGATTACCGGCATGACTCTTGACAAAGCAAAAGTATGATGTACAGAGGCAAGCCACTACTAATTTGAGGTGGAAAGCATATAAATTAAAAACATGACTAAAAATTGCAGCCCGGCTATGTGACGATGTTACAATAAATAGTTGCTCGTTTAAAACGTACGTTCTCCATCCACCTCAAATGAGTACAGTAGAGCGTCGTTTATCCGAATCAATTGGGACTGGGGTTGTTCGGATAACTTATTTTTCGGATAACCGATTATGTACGAAGAAATATATTAACCTATCCCATCCTGAAATTTTTCTCCGTTGCGTGTCACTTTGCGTTGAATTTTCGTCGATGTTAAGCCTAACGTAAACTTTTCAAAATAATAATCGTGGCTATTGTATCGTTAAAAATTATTTCTTTATTTTGTACAAACAAAATAAATATATTGAAAAATAGAAAAACAATAATAAATTATACTTCAGAAGTTAATTTAGTATCAAAAACGTAAAATATTTGAGTAGCCCAAGACATAGCCAAAGATTGCAGCGCCACAGCACTAGCGAAAATTTAAATTTGCCAACTGGAATTCTTTCGGAGAAACGACGCTCTATTGTAGTATCTTGCCCCTGTACTGTACATCATACTTTTCCTGTTAGATTAACTCTGCTATCTAACTCCTTTCTAGCTCTATTGCTATCTAATTCTTTTCAGGGGAAAATTTTTGAATTGAAATAACGTGACTTCTTGTTTGCACTAGAAGTTTGTTTACAATTAATCGGTGCCTCCTACTCCTAAGCTTTCCATATCTGGTCTGGGCTTTCATTTTTCTAACTCTGTTCTCGAGATTAAAGGACAGGCAACAGACGGGCGACAGCGGGAATTTATAGGTCTAAAATTTTTTCAAATTGCAGCCCAAAAGGTACTTCTGCTATAAAAAAAACTGATTAACATATGCCTTTATAATTAGAAAGTCATTTAGTGAAGGAAGATGAATGATTTCAGAAAACTCATTTAAATGTAGTTTAAGCATTTACGTTATTCAAATGTAGGAATCTCCCGATTAACATCAGTAATCCATTCTTAAAAGTGACTTTTTGCGTGAAACACTAACCGCAAACTTGTTTCCAGTTAAGTGAAAAAACTTATAATGCGTTATAATATTAATCAAGCACCCAAACCAATTTCTTGAATGTACTAAAACACAGTAAAACGCTTATATGTAAGTACGAAGTAATGAATTATCCTGTATGACGTTAAATGCTTAAAGGATTGTTAATAAATCGTTGCTTTGCATGCAGTAAATTATACAATTTGTATGCCGTACCATCAAAATTACGTTACGATACGACACGGCAAATAACATATTAAGAAACTAAAAAGTCAAAAACAACAAAAGTTTATGATAAAATTGAAGGAAAGTTCCTGTAATAAACTGTTATTCATCAAGTGAGATGGAGACTTGAAACTTGACGCGACGCACTTTTAGAATCCTCTACACATTATTCTGACGTTTTGCCAAATGTATTTGGAAAGTAACTGTCATTTCCTACATAATGTTTTGTTCAAAATGGTGTGTTAAATTATTGGGTCGTAAATGTTGAATTTTCCTATATTAATGTCGGCCGAAAAGCGTTGTAATGAGAAATATTCAAATTCTGTGTAGTTTGTTTATTTAAATACAAACCTAATTCAAATATAAATTTGAATATTTATATTTAAGTTAATGCTAGAAAATAATTTCATATGATTCCGTTTTTTTTTATTTATAATATTTTAGATTTGATGTAATGTTATTTTTTGATTTAGCATGATCATCTTTACTATTAAAGACCAGCCTATTTAAGTTTAGTATCTCAGTAACGAATATAGGCCTATAAGGCAAAGGTAAATGCATTCTGCCTTCCTAAGAGATCTGGATTCGAATTCGATCAAGATTTCACTATCCCATTCCGTATAACCGATTCCATTCCAAAATTAGATCATTTGTATTGGAGTATGGTGGTCGTATAGCTTATACTATAATTCTTTTTTCACTGCGTGTTATTGGCTTGAGCCCGTAAATAATATCATTTTCGAAGTACAGTATTTATTTTAAAAATTTATTATTATTTTCGTAATTTTGACTGCACTTCAATAAAGTAATTTTCCTTAAAACGAAAAACTTTAGTAAACGTCAGAGTATATTGAGAACAAGTTTTCAATGTAAATTTAAGCATTTATTATTAATTTCATTTTTCGCATTATTTATTTATTATTAAATATTCTGCGTATTTCGGGATGCGAATGTTACTCTCTATTACAGATCAAACTGTTCTTCAAATCAGCAGAAATGTTTCTCATTAAAAATTTATATAAAATTAATTATATATTTTAAACTATATGAAATTATTTGCTAATAATATTTATAAGATAATTATTTTAAAAATTCTTTTAAAGTAAAAATCGTTAAATAAAAATTAATTTTAAAATTAAAATTTAAATANTTATTACTAGCTTAAATATTTAAAAATTTTGGAAAAAACATCAAATTAAATATAAAGATTTTTTTAAGTTAAAAAATTTTAGAAAATTTTAATTTGTTTTCTTCTAATAAAATTGTTCGTATAAATGTTGCTTAAATAATAAAGTAAACAGTTATTTAAACTGTAAACAAAAACTGTAAATTGCGATATCTATCATTAAACATAAATAAATTTTAAAACATAAAAATATTATATGTAAACATCTTCTGGTGTATAGTATAATCTAAAACTTTTGATGGCTGTGTTATAAAATACTTCCGTACTTCTGTAAAAATAATTGACTGATGAATTAACACGAAGCGTCAGCACATTGTAGCTTATTTGGCCAGCCACAATTACGCTCATTACAGGCGAACCTAAATAGCAATAAGGTCGACTAGTATGTGTGAAGGATAAAGTACGAATATGCTGCTCATGCTAAATTATGGAGACGAACAATAATAGAATGAGGCGAGAGTGGTAGCTAGCCCACGCTAAAATCTTCTTATTCACCTATTCTTCCTGAAATAATTTATCCAAGTCTACCTAAACTGACTATTATTGAAGGTTTCTTTAAAGATGAAATGATTGTTCGACAAGTTATTATACGTTCTCGGTAAACTTTGTAGAATAGTAGGCTTACTTTTCGTAAAAGACCCAAGTTTGAAATTCAAATAATTTTAAGATTTTCATTCACTAACTGGATCGTTGTTTCCTTACTCTCATTTATACTGTAAGTTAGCTCAGATCAAATCGCTTCATTAAAAATCAATGTTATATGTTGTTAGCAAGTTCATTGAACATTTTCTTCCTTTCATAAAAACTCAATCCTAGAAACTAAATAAGATCGTTGAAATAAGTTTAATTATCTTATCTATATAATTAAATCTTGTAGATATATATCATTATGCTTTGTATGTTTTTCTTTAGTTCTTTTTTCTAGTTACTAGTGACTTTTTGATTATCTCTAAAGATTTAGGTTTTTTTTTTATCTAATTATCATATACTCTTTTGAAATGCCCTGTTTTCAAAGTTCCTTTCCAAAGCAGAACAATTTTAAAATAGGAAAATTTTTACTTTATTCTTCAGACTAACTAGGAATTTATCTTAGTCGCTATACATAATTTTATTGTATATTACATTCCTTTTCATGCTTTATCTTGATTGATTGATTAGTTATCACAAGTCGCCATCATAATATAAGCTATTCGACCGATCCAATTACATTAAGTCGTGTCAGCATCATTATGGACTGTCCTGAATCACAATGGAATCAGTCAAGTTTGAGTGAGAAATGAAGAACAACGCTCTAACTGATACTACTAATGGAAAATTAATGTCTGGATCATATTCGAACTCAAATCTCTCACAGCAGTTTATATTACTGCGCGCTTTTATGTACAGTACTGCACATTGCAATATTTGTTTTCTTTTAGAATTGACCATAATTGCAATTATATTTTAAATCTTTTGTAAAAATTTTTTTGTTTATATTTCCATAATAATATTAAAGAAATTATTTAAATTTAATAACACTCAGTGATAAAATGAATCAATTATTTTTATATTCATAGCTATTTAAATTTTTAAAAATATTAATCTATATTTTGTTTCATCGTTCTTTACAACATATATTTTCAGCTTAATTAAATATAATTAATAATTAACGCAGTGAAGAATAGAGAAGAATATAAAATAAGCACAAAAAGAAATTACAAACTATCGTGAATTATCGTGAACAAAGCCACAATCGCAAATTAGCTTGTTTCCATTAGTTACAGACTATTAAATTATCAATAGCCTGTAACTAATAGGAATAATAAATTATTTCAGTAATTCTGCCACATTTTAATTTTCCCTGAAGTATTCTTTGATCAGATATACGGTTTTTAAATTCCTGGACTATTTCATCCCCGGAATTTCCCGAGTTCCCAGGAAATGTTTATAATTTAAGAAAAGCACTAATTTTACGGTTTAACTAGTTTGTTTATTTTTTGGAAAATGTTTATAATTTGAAATGAATTGGAAATAATGACTTAAAGAGTAAAATTATTTATTTCAATCATAATCCTAATACAATCCTTTATCCTAATTCTTTATAAGTACAGTATATTGAATGTTTACAACAGGCTATACAATTATTCATTAAAACAAAGTTTTTCATGTAATAAAGTTTATTACATAAAAAACTTTTATCAGTAAGCCTACTTTTCATCATTCAGTGATAAAAAATCCAGCAGAAGAAAATGTCCTCTCGGATTCGACAGAAGTTGGGCGGAATTGAATTGAGGATACAACACAGATCCCTGACACTGCAGCTTTATTAACTGTTATCTCAAACAACTGTAACTCTTGAATAAAGACTTCACTCATTTTTTTTATTCTTGCCTGAAAGAATGAAAATGTGCTGAGAGACAGACTGTGTCTTCGATAACATTACAGCTTCCAACTTGTCCATCAATGTTTTAGATGACTTAAAACACTGAATGTCCTGATTTTTTCTGACTTCATCTTTCATTTTTTCAGTTTTGCCTTTTCTACACTGTGGGCACCGAGAAGACCGTTTTAATCTTACCTATTATGGGCAGATGGTAAGGGACGGAACTCGTATCCCGTACTGCCTGTCTGAATTCAAGAAGTAATCTTACATTTCTAGTAGTCTTTGAAACTACTAGAAATGTAAATTCGTACAAAAAGTTTAAGTGTTATCAATGATAATGCCTTTTTTCAATACTTTGAAATCATCTACTAAACATATAATTAAGATATTTAATTAAGTTAATAACACATTTCTTTCGAAGTTATCAAATATGCACAATAAATTTTACGGAAGTGGAATATCTTATATATAATATAATGTTTATTTAAACTTTTAATAAATAAAAATATTTAATAATAATAATAATATATGCCTAAACGTAACATAACCAATATAATTTAATTAATATTAAAGCATTGTACAGTCAAAATTCAAAATTATCCTAGTTTGTCAATATGACAAACTAGGATAATTTTGTATGATAATTTCAAAACATTTTGTACTTTGACAAATTTTCCGGGTTGAAATATAGGCAAAAACCCCGAATCTCTAGAAGAAACTTAATCTGTACACAATAGATAAATCTCTGTTTTTCTTTATGAACAAAAAGAAATCAAGATTAATAAAATCTATAGAAAAGACATCGAATTTTTGTTCACATTTATGTAAGTATTTTAATAATATGTAAATTTAAAAAAATTACATTAGAAATTAAAAATCTTTATAGTTGATGACTGATTTCGATAGTAAAGCCATTTATTTAGGGTTGCTACAAATCTCAGATTTTCGGGATTGTCTCAGAATTTTCCGTCTGCCTTCTAGCGTCAGGAGAACTTTATTCTAAAAACTGTTCTTACAATAAAGTATTTTTTTCTACATTTTAAACACATTTCTGCCAACGACAGAAATGTGTTTAAAAATATACATCTATTGCGTGTCTTGGAATTGAAGGGTCCCAGTATCTAGAAAGAACTCATTTTGTTCCGGAATTTATCCCCAAATACTTGGTAACCTTACATCTATTCAGTACGATAAAACAAAATATTAATCGATAATTCTTGGTTTTTAGTATTACAATACCTTAACGATGACAATCATACTGTAATATCTATCTCTTGAAAAAATCAGTAAATCTGTCTTTGTTTTAGTACGTTACAAATCAATCAACTAATCAATAGTTTTTATTAAAATGTTTTAGTGTCATGAATTATATTTAAATAAAATGATTATCATTTGTTTACTCATAGACAAAATATTTGTGTCAATTTTTTAAATGGACTTTAAAAAATGATAATTGTTTACCTTATCATCTTGCAAATCTGAAAATTCAGTTTGAGTTCCTTGTAATTTTGTTTTGCTCTGTTCATAAAATAAGCCTTTGCGTGTTTTACTAAAGTTTATCGACCTTCATTCATTGTATTAAGATAAGCTTTCATTTAATATCATTGACTATAATGTTAAAAAATTAGCTTTTCCTTTTGTGCATCTATTATGTTCTTTTATTTGTGACAAAATCTATATTAATAACGTTATTGTATTTGAGATCAATTTTAGATATATATTTCACTAAATAAAATATCTGAAAAACCCATATAATTTCAAATACATGTGCTGCTCTCTGTAATATTGCTCGATAAAGTGTTAATTTAAAGTTTATAGATTTTCGATAAATTAGAATCGTTTAATTTAAATTTGTTTATTTTTAATTTATACAAGTATTTATTCTTTAATATCATTAACATTTTAGCGAACTTGTCAACTAAAAGAGTTTTTAAAAAAATTATTTTTAATATTCTTAAGTGGGCATATTTCCAGAAAAATATGCTTTTATTACCTTACAACATGAAAAATATATGAAATTAAAGTGGACCAAATTTCTATTCGAATAGTTATATAAAATATGTTATATTCTAAAATACTTGTATATGTTTTGATTTTAGATATTTATTGAGTTTATTGTTTTATTACCCATTTGTAAAATTGAAATCATTCATACGCATATTCATTTTCATATTGGCAGTAGAAAATATGGAATTATGTGTAATTTCAAATTTGAGAATTATGAATAGTTGACAATTATTAATATAATTGTCAACTATTCATAACAGTTGACAATTGTCAATTATATTCAAAATTCAATTGTCAATTATATTCAAAATTATGAATATAATTGACAATTGTTCTCTCGAAATATGTTTATTGACCTAAGACAGTTACACATCAAAAAGGAGGCGTTGAAATCGAAAGAAACTTTATTAGTGTGATGGTAATAAGTGATCACACAAAGAGGCAATCTTCTATCGAACAATGGTACAATTTAAAAGAACAAGAACCTTTAGTATCTCCTCTTACCTAGATATATGAAGCAATACGGGTCCGGCATGGATGAGTACAGAAACCATAAGCTATTCTTAGACAGATTTGCCCTTAAATATTGCAATTGTCGATCCCTCAGATTAGAGATGTAAGAGATCTGTCTCATAAATGCTTGAAGCGCGGCCGAACATTATCTTGTAAAATGGCATTTTTCAGCTCTACCATGTAACACAACGCATGACGCCTTAACCACCTCAGCCATCCGGCCCAGTTGTGAACGTCTCAATTCTGCCTATGATTTGGCGCGGCACACCGCTCCCACAGTTGGTGTGATGGTCTGGGGCGCCATCACATACGACAGCCTGTCATCTCTGGCAGTAATCCAAAGGACCATGACAGCCCAGCAGTATCTTGCAGTCACGTGTTACCTCTCATGGCAAGACTTCCAAGAGCCATTATTCAATGGGACAATGCTCGACTACACATACAACAAGGGTGTCAGAGGACTGCCTCTGCCACACTTCCCTGGCTTACCCGGTCCCCTGATGTGTCACAAATCAAACATTTCTGGGACCACCCGGGACGCCAAGTTGGGCAGCCTAGAAATTTTGCCGAACTAGAGGACCGCTTGCAGGAATTGTGGACTGAGATGTTGCGGAACACCATACGGTACTTGTATTTCTCCAATCCCGCTACAATATCACATCGTGTATTCACGATACAAGTGGCCCAACAGGATGCAAGAACCTCCTTTCATTTGTAGTTTTTCCTGTAATAATTGATCTTTTTGCTTTCACTTTGTAATCACTTATTTATATCGCCGTTACTCTCACACATGTATAATTTTGTTCGGTTCCGACAACTCCTTCTTAGTGCAAAATTTAAAGACTGAAATATATAGTAAAAGAAATGTATATTTTTAAAAATATACTATTAAATCTTGTTTATATCACACAATAAAGTGCACTACAATCGACACATCGCTTTTCTTTACATCCTTCTTTAATCTGCTTTGAAAATCCTTGTGTCGATTGTACTGCACTTCATTATGTGATATAAACAAAATAGAAAGACTATTAAATCTATTAATTATTTAACATATTAGTAAATTAATATAGAAGCTTTTAGCGTTTTAGAAATATATCGAATAAATTATTTAAAATTATTAAAAATAAACTAGTAAATATAAGAGATTTTAATTTGATAATTATTAATAATTTTTATTTAAAAAACTTTTAAAAATTCTCTTTTAAAGTGTACACTTTAAATCGGACCTTATCTATACCTATTTTAATAAAACAGACTTTACTCAGAAGACAACTTTATTCCTATTTATTTCTATTACAATTATGCATTTCAGTGCAGGAAACCTAGCTGGCTTCTCTTTAGATTATTTTAATTAGATTATGATAGAAATAAATAAGAATAAAGTTGTCTTCTGAGTAAAATCTATCCTGTTAAAATCAGCATAGATAAGGTCTAATTTATAGCATACACCTTAAAAACGAATTTTTGAAAATTTTAAAAAAATTTTAAGCAGATTTAAAGACTTGAAAACAATTTTAGAAAAGTTGTTAAGAATATAATACGTTTAAATTTTTATTTAACTTTAGATTGTTTACTTTATCTTGTGTATTTACTGAAAGGTAATAAATTACAATTGAGTTATACAGTTTTAATATACTGTACAGTGCATATGTAGGAAAGTTAAGGGGTAAAGTCCCTAAATTAGATAACGCTAGTATTAATCGAATAATACTAACTTTATCCAAGCTTTTTGGTTAAAACAGGTACAATTTATTAAATTTGAACTTTATTTGTATGAAACGCGCTTTATCCGAGCCAAAAGCGGATAACGTTGACATTAACCAAAAACTGATGGATGACGCAAGAACAAAAATTAAAATTCGGACTTTATTCACACCATTTTGGTTAAAATAAAGTAAAAACGTTAGGATTTCACTTTAATCGGATAGTCTGTATCTTTCCAATGCAGGTTAGATGGATAAAGAAGGAATTTTGTTTTTTAAATCAACTAGAATTTATTAGTTCTTTATTGCATACAAAATGAAATGGACGAAAAAATTATTTTATTGAAATATCATAGCTAAAAATGTTNCTTTTTGGTTAAAACAGGTACAATTTATTAAATTTGAACTTTATTTGTATGAAACGCGCTTTATCCGAGCCAAAAGCGGATAACGTTGACATTAACCAAAAACTGATGGATGACGCAAGAACAAAAATTAAAATTCGGACTTTATTCACACCATTTTGGTTAAAATAAAGTAAAAACGTTAGGATTTCACTTTAATCGGATAGTCTGTATCTTTCCAATGCAGGTTAGATGGATAAAGAAGGAATTTTGTTTTTTAAATCAAGTAGAATTTATTAGTTCTTTATTGCATACAAAATGAAATGGACGAAAAAATTATTTTATTGAAATATCATAGCTAAAAATGTTGTAAAGCTATAAATTGCAAATTTAGTTTAAAATAATAAAAAAGAAGTATTTTCATTTACAGATTACCGATATGTACTGTATAGTATATAGACTTTAAATGGCATATACAGGGGTTAATCACTGTAAATACAATTAAAAAGAAATTGGAGATACTCTGGTGAAGCTTTTTAATGTTTTTGATTTTTTCTCTTTTTTTGCGGCACTTGACCTCAAATAAGAGTGTCGCAGTATTTTTTTAATTGATCCTGTGTGTGTTAGAGAAAACTTTTAAAATACTTATTTTTATATTTGTCTTCAATTGTGTTTATTAATACAATGGAGTCCTGAAGTTGACATGTGCTTTTTAAGAACTTTATCGGAGGCATGAAAAATCACCAGGTTGAAAAAATCATCGCCATATTATCTATTGACTTAAAATCTCCCAATAAATTGTTAGACTGGTAACATTGTCCTGTTCTCACAATTCACACAGCAGCTAAAAAATAAAATCTCATGCCCATGGAAATGCAATATCTATATTCAGATCTATAGAAATAACTGTAGATAGACTCCATATTATCAGGATAAAGCTCGAATTTTAAGTTTTATTCTCCCTTTAACCAAAACACTTGTCTAAAGTTAGTATTAAACGTTAGAATAATGCCAGTAGAAATACTGGCATTATTCGATTCACTAACTTTAGCCGTCGCAACATGGATGCGCTTGTGTATGCGTGTTTTGTGTACATATGTTGAACAGTAAATGTAATTTTTAAGTAAACTAAATATAAAACTTTATATAAAAATTTTCAAACATAACATTTATATTAAAAAAAACAAAGTTTATTTTTATGTCAAATCTTCTATTAAAAAAAAAAAGAGTAAGTGGCAATTGAGTGAAAAAAATAGCATAGGGACAAACAGTTTTCGATTTTAAGAAAGATACTGCCACATAAATGATATGTAACTGTAAAGAAGAATGACAAATAAAATAATTTGGACGGACAGAAACTGGAAAGACAGAATATTGTCAAACCAACGCGTGATAGAAAATATTTTCTAAAAGAAAATATGTTAGATAACCATTAAAGCAAAATAGAAAATAGGTTAAAAATAAGCAACTCTCAGAAATCTCATTTCTAAAGTAGTTAATATGTTTAAAATTGTCAAGTTACTTTAAATAAAATATTTCCTTATAACGTTTTAAAGTATATATAATAATATATCCTTAAAAATTTTATAAGAATATGTAAATCAGTTTCTTCGTTCTATCTATTAGATTCTATCAGGTCTACATAAATTCATTGTTAAATATATAATAATTTTATTCTATGTCATTTATTATAAAGTAAAAGTTTTTTGAACGTCATAAATTTGGAAAATAATAGAAAAACTTTATTAAAATATTGTTACGAAAAATGGGCGGTCTGATGTTAAGTTTCAAAGAGTAAAAACAGTTATAACATGTTATAATAATTTAATGATGAAACCGTCGTTAAAAAACTGTTTAAATGACAATTAGCAGGAAAAAATAATTATAAAAGGTAGGCGTATCTGACAATAACTTTTTAATAAAATTTTAATATTTTCTAGAAAAATTTTAATAATTATTTTTTAACTTATGTTCTCGAAGGACGTCTTTTTTTCTCAAATCTCTTTTATTTTTATTTTATTCATTAATTTATTTTTATTCTATTAAGTAAATATCTATCGTCTGTTATGCAGTTAATGATGAAGGTTTTTGATAAAAATTTAATATTGCAGGTAAGCAATTAGTCATATATAAGAAATGTCCAAAGCGATGTTTCAGGAATCGTAACTAATTACTTTCAAATAATTAAAATTATTTAGATATTAAATTGTTATTATTTTTAAAAATTGCAATAAATATTTGCAAATATAATTATAATTTACAGTAAGTCTAAATAGATCATCCCTTATGTAAATGTTAATTGCGAAAATCATGTCAAAACATTACATGTATAAAAATGAATAAATAACGATGTACGTGGTATTTCTTTATAAGTTTTCATTTATTTGTTAAATTTGAAATTAAAAATAAATTTCGTGTAAAAATTATTTTAAGAAAACATGGAATTATTAAATGTCTAAAATTTAAAACTGAAAAAATTTAAAAGCAATATTTAAAATTAATATTAATTGCACATTTAGGATTTGAAAATAAATTTAATATTGAATAATTTCTTGATATAATAAACGTGCTTCTATAAAGAAAATAAATAACTTTTATCCAAATTTATTAACATTTATTCTTATTTTTTATGTGATTTAAGTTAAAATCTTTAATATTTNATAATTTAATGATGAAACCGTCGTTAAAAAACTGTTTAAATGACAATTAGCAGGAAAAAATAATTATAAAAGGTAGGCGTATCTGACAATAACTTTTTAATAAAATTTTAATATTTTCTAGAAAAATTTTAATAATTATTTTTTAACTTATGTTCTCGAAGGACGTCTTTTTTTCTCAAATCTCTTTTATTTTTATTTTATTCATTAATTTATTTTTATTCTATTAAGTAAATATCTATCGTCTGTTATGCAGTTAATGATGAAGGTTTTTGATAAAAATTTAATATTGCAGGTAAGCAATTAGTCATATATAAGAAATGTCCAAAGCGATGTTTCAGGAATCGTAACTACTGTAATTACTTTCAAATAATTAAAATTATTTAGATATTAAATTGTTATTATTTTTAAAAATTGCAATAAATATTTGCAAATATAATTATAATTCACAGTAAGTCTAAATAGATCATCCCTTATGTAAATGTTAATTGCGAAAATCATGTCAAAACATTACATGTATAAAAATGAATAAATAACGATGTACGTGGTATTTCTTTATAAGTTTTCATTTATTTGTTAAATTTGAAATTAAAAATAAATTTCGTGTAAAAATTATTTTAAGAAAACATGGAATTATTAAATGTCTAAAATTTAAAACTGAAAAAATTTAAAAGCAATATTTAAAATTAATATTAATTGCACATTTTAGCTAATAATGTTGTAAAGCTATAAATTGCAAATTTAGTTTAAAATAATAAAAAAGAAGTATTTTCATTTACATGAAATGTAAATGAAAATACTTTCATTCATTTTCATTTACATTTCTATATGTAAATGAATACTGTATAGTATATAGACGTTAAATAACATATACAGGGGTTAATCACTGTAAATACAATTAAAAAGAAATTGGAGATACTCTGGTGAAGCTTTTTAATGTTTTTGATTTTTTCTCTTTTTTTGCGGCACTTGACCTCAAATAAGAGTGTCGCAGTATTTTTTTAATTGATCCTGTGTGTGTTAGAGAAAACTTTTAAAATACTTATTTTTATATTTGTCTTCAATTGTGTTTATTAATACAATGGAGTCCTGAAGTTGACATGTGCTTTTTAAGAACTTTATCGGAGGCATGAAAAATCACCAGGTTGAAAAAATCATCGCCATATTATCTATTGACTTAAAATCTCCCAATAAATTGTTAGACTGGTAACATTGTCCTGTTCTCACAATTCACACAGCAGCTAAAAAATAAAATCTCATGCCCATGGAAATGCAATATCTATATTCAGATCTATAGAAATAACTGTAGATAGACTCCATATTATCAGGATAAAGCTCGAATTTTAAGTTTTATTCTTCCTTTAACCAAAACACTTGTCTAAAGTTAGTATTAAACGGATAATACTGGCATTATTCGATTCACTAACTTTAGCCGTCGCAACATGGATGCGCTTGTGTATGCGTGTTTTGTGTACATATGTTGAACAGTAAATGTAATTTTTAAGTAAACTAAATATAAAACTTTATATAAAAATTTTCAAACAACATTTATATTAAGAAAAAACTAAGTTTATTTTTATGTCAAATCTTCTATTGAAAAAAAAAGAGTAAGTGGCAATTGAGTGAAAAAAATAGCATAGGGACAAACAGTTTTCGATTTTAAGAAAGATACTGCCACATAAATGATATGTAACTGTAAAGAAGAATGACAAATAAAATAATTTGGACGGACAGAAACTGGAAAGACAGAATATTGTCAAACCAACGCGTGATAGAAAATATTTTCTAAAAGAAAATATGTTAGATAACCATTAAAGCAAAATAGAAAATAGGTTAAAAATAAGCAACTCTCAGAAATCTCATTTCTAAAGTAGTTAATATGTTTAAAATTGTCAAGTTACTTTAAATAAAATATTTCCTTATAACGTTTTAAAGTATATATAATAATATATCCTTAAAAATTTTATAAGAATATGTAAATCAGTTTCTTCGTTCTATCTATTAGATTCTATCAGGTCTACATAAATTCATTGTTAAATATATAATAATTTTATTCTATGTCATTTATTATAAAGTAAAAGTTTTTTGAACGTCATAAATTTGGAAAATAATAGAAAAACTTTATTAAAATATTGTTACGAAAAATGGGCGGTCTGATGTTAAGTTTCAAAGAGTAAAAACAGTTATAACATGTTATAAGAATTTAATGATGAAACCGTCGTTAAAAAACTGTTTAAATGACAATTAGCAGGAAAAAATAATTATAAAAGGTAGGCGTATCTGACAATAACTTTTTAATAAAATTTTAATATTTTCTAGAAAAATTTTAATAATTATTTTTTAACTTATGTTCTCGAAGGACGTCTTTTTTTCTCAAATCTCTTTTATTTTTATTTTATTCATTAATTTATTTTTATTCTATTAAGTAAATATCTATCGTCTGTTATGCAGTTAATGATGAAGGTTTTTGATAAAAATTTAATATTGCAGGTAAGCAATTAGTCATATATAAGAAATGTCCAAAGCGATGTTTCAGGAATCGTAACTACTGTAATTACTTTCAAATAATTAAAATTATTTAGATATTAAATTGTTATTATTTTTAAAAATTGCAATAAATATTTGCAAATATAATTATAATTCACAGTAAGTCTAAATAGATCATCCCTTATGTAAATGTTAATTGCGAAAATCATGTCAAAACATTACATGTATAAAAATGAATAAATAACGATGTACGTGGTATTTCTTTATAAGTTTTCATTTATTTGTTAAATTTGAAATTAAAAATAAATTTCGTGTAAAAATTATTTTAAGAAAACATGGAATTATTAAATGTCTAAAATTTAAAACTGAAAAAATTTAAAAGCAATATTTAAAATTAATATTAATTGCACATTTAGGATTTGAAAATAAATTTAATATTGAATAATTTCTTGATATAATAAACGTGCTTCTATAAAGAAAATAAATAACTTTTATCCAAATTTATTAACATTTATTCTTATTTTTTATGTGATTTAAGTTAAAATCTTTAATATTTTTAATGTTGGGTATAAGAATGTTTCTAAATTTTAATGTATTAATTCGTATATATATATATATATATATACAGAAAAATTTAGTAGATTCCGCTACTGTATATATAGTAGATTATATAGATATTTTCTAAATTATATCATTATTGAAAATATTGTTGAGCAAGAAGCAATGAATTATCGAAGATATACATGACAAATTTGTTTCAATATAAAATATTTTGTTATTTTGTACATACACTTATTTAAAAATAATAAAGTATAATTTTTTTAAGTCTAACTACATTGTATTCACGATTTCATTAAAATAAAGGTAATTTCTATAACTCTCAAACTTTTCTCCACTTCGTGTTATTGACAATGTTTTGTATATAGTCAATATCATCAGCATTTTATTCATAAATAATGTAGTTTCTAGAAAGCTTACTCAAATCTTCAGAGCTTTTCTGACTTCACAACATGATGGAAGAGCAGGATATTTACCCTTCACAGTATTTATTTCTTGCTTGTCGTCATCGCTTGTTTCTTGTGCTTGGTTTTCGTTACCTCACCTCACGGTGAGGTAACGAAATAAGGCCAAGACTCCACTAGCGTAAAAACGGGCGTAAAAACCTTCGCCATAAAAACTTTCAATCGTGTGACCTATTTGCGTTTGCGTCTGAATTGCGGTGGCTAGCGAAGTTTTTACGGCGACGGTACTGTCGAAGTTATAAAGACAATGATTATATTCTACAAGTTTTTTTCTGTACTATAATTACAAATGTAGTAAAAATAATATCTTTACTTTCATATATTAACTGTTATTATCGTATTATTAATTAAGATAATATACAGCACTTATTAAGCTTAACTTTTTTCATTATATACTCCTCTAAATTGAAGGATTTTCCTTTGGCCGTCCTTATTATCGCGTGTTTTAGGCATCCTTATTTATAATCGGGATACTTCTTGTCGTAGATACACGAATACTTTCAGATGTTTTCGATAAATCTTTCCAGATCTATTCTAGAGTAGCCACGAGGGAACGTACACAAAAGCTCGTTTTCTGCTATTTTCGCATCTCGTTACAATGACCTAGATTTAACTGACTTCTGATTGGTGGATGGTGCCGTTTTACGGCCGTATTCGTGTCCAAAGTTGAACACTGCTCAACTCGCTTTTACGCTGGTTTTACGACCTGCTCAAGCGTAATATATCAGGGCCAGTGATTAAAAGCTTTTACGAGGGATTTTTACGCCGTTTTTACGCTAGTGGAGTCTTGGCCTAAGTGTTCACAGACAGCTTGATCATTGTCAAAGTTGACAAAAATCTTCGAATAACATTTTCTCCTTGCTCGTTGTTATAATGGGACTTTTTTTTATTTGTGGTTTTTAGGCCCCTTACCGCTCAGAGAGCACAAAGAGGCCAAGTTATAATGGGACTGGCCACTAATTACAACAACGAGCAAGGAAAAATTCCTCATTCCATTCTTTCCGATACAGTCGATGGATTATGACGGAAATTCCAATTTATTCGAAGTATCAACAAATCGTTGATTGAAATCTGCTTTTGCAAAGTAATTTACAATGGTGGTTTGCAGAATTTCATTATTAATCATTTGCATTGCATCTAGCAGATTCATTCCAAACTCAAGTCATCCATCTATAAAAACATACATCTTTCGTACGATAAGTATCCGTATCGTAAGTTAAAGTTTTTAAATAATTACTTGATCTACAGGTTGTTGCAACATAGAAGTCGTACTTGGTAAAAAACATTGAACTGTTATAACTTTTACAATGAAAATTACCAAATGACCACGGCAATTGTCGATTAAAAAAAATAATGTTTTGTCAACTATGCAAGTATCTTACTTTTCCAGTTAGCTAGAAAAAGCATTGACGTCATGCATTGTTTTTTATTTGCTGCATGTCGAAGCTTTAAACATTATCTAATTACTAACGAAAGCAGTTTTTCATTACCTGTCATGTTTCCTCCCAAAAGAACAATTACACATTCTTTGCTTTTTTTTACCTTCATGACATAAATCACTTTTCGGCATCATTATTTTGCCTGGAAGACATTTAAAAATAAGCTCGTTTCGTCTGCGTTGAAAACGTCATCCAGGCTATAGTTTCGTATTTTTTGGTAAGCTTTTCAATTACATCGTGCTATTCTCCTCTTGCACTTCTGCATTCTCACCATAGATTTTTATTGAAAACTATTCCGTGCATTTATCCAACCACCTTCTGCTTGCTTTAAATTCGATGTTATCCCAACAACTTGTTCAAATTGTTTAGTCGTTTTTCTAATAAATTCTCTATCTGAAACAACAAATAAGATCCCAATAAAATGAAAATTAACAACAATATATAAGAAAACCTAACACAAGGTTGAGAATGAATGTTATGTATTATGTATCTAACAGATTGAAAGTTAGAGAAAACAGAGCTCTTAAAATTGATCTTGAAGAAAATAAACAATAAAATGGCCATAATATCAAGGCAGCCCAGGGATACGGAACATTGAACAAAATACATATTGGACTCCTATATCAAATTAAACTATTATATTAAAGTTAAGGAATTAAATAAAAAACAAAGAAATGAATATAGGTAGCCGAAAACTTTTTTAGATTTCAGTAGAAAAATGTTTCTGAAAAAAAATAATAAATTCTATACTCATTTATTTATCTACGATATATATTTAAAATTAGTTTGTAAATAGTTTTCAAATACATATTTTTAATTTATCTGCATTGTATGGGGTCATTCATATTTGATGTCATTACTGGAGCGGAGATATGTAAGATACCTTATTTTTGGACTACATTAAGAAAATGTACCTATGGTATCTTGATTGGACTTTTTTTTTATCAAAGGATTTATTGTGTGCTGAACGTTTTATTATATTGTCTAATAAAAGCAAACATTAAATGGATGATATGATACAAACTTTAGAATTATCATATTCCATTTAAATTATTTCTATTTTCTATTTTATTATTTATGCTGAATCGTTTTGCATCTGTATTAGTAGTTTTGAATCACATGTAACAGATATAGAAGCATTAATTAGTATATATGGATGCACTTCATTTTTTGTCCTAGCCTATGTCTTTTAAATTAAGATTCGTGTTCAAATTCAATGCAGTCCCCATAAACTATCGTAAATTACACAGGAAAGTCCATCACTTTGCATTCTTCATTCACGCTGACCTTTCTATTGACAGTCACTTCGCTCGCAATGTATATAATTATGATTCAATGTAGTCTTAATGTATTGACGTTTCGTCTTAACTGATCAAGCAATCGAGCTACTGCATTGTGCTTTTTTTTCTAATAAAGTAATAAGTTATAGATGAGGCTTTTATTTCAGCATCAGTTTGTTCGGCTGTTTTATATTTCGTCGAAAACTATCGTAATTTTTTAAAAATATTTCTTATTTTTGTCACAATTCTTGTATTTTTTCAGACAGATTACTGTCTTCTGTTACTAGTCTATATTAGTAATTTTAATTCATTAGTAGTTTTAATTCATTCATAAAATGAATCAAAATATATTTTTAATATATTCATGTATTTGCATTATTATTGATATTTGAACCAAGAAATGATTACATGCTTAAGATATATCTAATTGAATATGAGATCATCTATGAAAACAGGATTAATGCTATGACTAGATTAATGGCTAGCGATAATCCATTAGCCTATAAGTAAAATGATCAACAAAGTCAATCTTATCAAAAGTGCCTTGCATCACTTTCATTCCAAAATACTGAAGATAAATTAATCTTATTAATGTAGTTACATAGGAAAGTCGTGTATGGAAAATTGTATGGGACATTTTTGTCGACTTTAAAAATCATGTTTCAGGTCATTTATAACTTTTTAATTCATGAGCAGAGGTAACGTAAAAGTTTCAATGACAAAGTTATAGAGCACCATTTAATTAGTCTAAAACCATTTTCTGGATTCAAATAAACACATTTAGGACTACATAATTTACAACTTTAAATTTATGCGGTCCTAAATTTATTTGAATTCCAGAAAATGGTTTTAGATTAATTAAATGGTGTTCTTTAACTTTATCATTGGAACTTTTACGTTACCTCTGCTCATTAAAAAGTTACAACATAAGTCACTATCACTTGATTTTGTCAAAATTGTTCTCCCAATGTTATAAAACTCCTTATGAAATAACGTTCTTTAACTTATATAAAATAGAAAATAATTTGTTCAGAATTTAAAATTGAAGATATATCTTAATATATTCAACTTTATAAATTAATAGCATATTATTTAAATTTTGTGATGTTAAGATCTCGGTTAGATATTTAAAAATTAATTCATAAAATCGTATAAAATATCGAAATGGTTTAAATAAATCTTATATATCTTATCGTTTTCGTTTGAATAAATTATCTAATTTGATATTCTTCTCGTGATTTCAAGGTACAAGTTAGTTAGTTATCTCATCAGAATATTTAAGCGTTGATCCGGCTAATTAACTCTAGTCTCAAGCCAGTATAAATTAATTTTGTAAGTTTAATCTAGCCGTTCCAATCAATATCAAATCTTTATTCAGCTCCAAAAATGAATCTGAGATGTAGACAAATAGTTTCAAATACAATATTCTTAACTACATGTTTGACAAATTTCTACTCAACTTCATCTGCAGGTGACTTTAACTGTCAAGGTTAATGAAACGGGATAAAGCCAAGTGAACTAAATTAATCTTTAATAAGATAGTTTTAATATAAAATGTTTGTTTTAATTTGTAATTAGTGTTCAATAAAATATAAATGCATTTCTAATAATTATTTTACAATAATTTTCTATTTAATTTCGTCGTTCTAATGTGCAAGTTGGAAAAGCAAATATTTTAAATTATTACAGAGACAACAATAATAAAAATAATAACTTTGGTTAAGTTTTTTCGTTTTTAGTGATAAATTTAATACATATCTCACAAGTTCATTCAATGTTATTATAGTTGTTGGGCAATGCCTGCTGACCCTTACGAATGGACTCTCAATATACCTAACATGTTGAGTTTGGTGGTAAGTAACTTACAACAACATACAGATAAATTTCTACTTTCTATTATAATCAATAATCGATTTTTACTTCTATCTTATAACATAAAAATTCAATTATCTTATAGTTGAACTTTGCTTTTTTGTGTCGAATTATTCAAGTCTTAGTAACAAAACTGAGAGCCGTTCACGCCAACGAGCCAAGTCAATATAGGTATTATATTTATTTAATGAGTCGAAAATAAATATTTTTGCCTGTTAAAAGTTTTAATAAATTAAAATTATTTTAAAGAAAAGCCGTCAGAGCAACATTAGTGTTGGTGCCGCTATTTGGTCTGCATTTCTTTCTAGTTATTTATCGACCACAGTCTGGTGGGTGTGAAATGCTCGATGCTTACACCTTTTTTACTTACACACTGGACGGATTACAGGTTTGGATAATTAATTAAAAAAAGCATTTATTTTGTAAATTTATATATTTATTAATTTATTAAATGTTAAGTAAATTGATTTACGTATAAAAGCTTTCGTATTCCGTATCATTGATTGTTTGGATCAATTGTAAACGCAGAACTCATTTATACGCACGTGTTATACAGAGTAAATTGTAAAAGTTTCTTGCAATGTCTGGCTCTCTTTCTATTTATAACTTTAAAGAAACCAATAATAATATTTTGTTAGAATTGAAATGAGAATACGTGAAATACATTTCTTTCTTTCATAACGAAGAACATACGAAGTCGAATATGTTTCCATATTTATATTGTTATTATAGACACATTTACACTTGCAAATATCAAAAGTGAAAAATCTGTAAGCATGAAAATATTACTGATTTTTACTTAAATTTATATATTTTTTAACATCTTTGTCACTCGTTTATTCAAAGAAATAAATCACCACTAAACAATATCCGATAGATCCAAGTAAATCCACTTGAAATGTTGTCGCCTATAAATATTCAAAGCAGGTTGAAATACCCGCATATTTCTCAAACAGAAATAGATAAATATATATATTTTACTTTAAAAATATGTTAAATTTCAGAATCTATTTTTAAAAAAAAAATCATATAAATTAATTTATTAAAGGTTTAATATTTTATATATTAATTGACTTTTCTTTGAATACTTCTAAATAAATCTTCCGCTCAAATTTAAATAGAAATTTAAAAGCTTATAAATTAAATCTTATTAAGCTACGCTTTTATTTTATAAAGAAATATAACTTTTTGAATTTTAATATACTTTAATTTATATTAAGCATATTAAATGAAAATATTGATTTAAAAAATAAAAAAAATATTTAGAACTATAATATATTTTAAAACATGTTTTTATTTCTTAAATGAAATAAATATTATCCTAGAATCAATGAGATAAACGAATTTATAATGATAAAAACTTCTGAATTTTTCATTAAACTTATAATTTTTCAATCAAAATTTATTAAAATAAAAATTACTTGACATCATCTTGATATATTTGAAAAAATAATTACAACTGTACATTAATATTGCCTTCGAATTATCTTTCTTTAAAAAAAAAAATAATTATTTCTATCTCTTAACATTTAATTGTCTTAAAATGTAATCTCTAAAAAATACATTACATAAAATTTATTTTAATGAAATTCTACGTATAAAAATAGTATTACAATATCTTATATTTAAAACCAGAACTCATTTAATATTTTATTTTGTAGGGTTTTCTCGTTGCACTTATATTTTGTTATCTAAATGGTGAAGTAAGTATTGATTTACTTATACATTTGCTTTATTAACATTAACTATAAGTTTAAAAATAGTAAATTAAGTAGTTTACAGGAACTTTTATAAATTAAAGAAGTAAAAATCATAAATTTTGTCTTTTTAGTTCAAAATATTTTGAGTAAAATAATTTTTTTAAATGATAAAATAAATATGGAATGTATTAGCATCCCTCTCAGTTGGTCTTGTCATTCGCAGATACAAATGTTGATCTGGAGGTCGATAGAGAGATACAGATTGCAACAGAAATTACCATCCTCAGATTGGAAGCAATCTAATCGTTCGTATCATCGACCGAAAAGTGGTTCCAGCTGAGAGGGGTTCATTCTTCCATTTTTTAAAACATGTACGTTTAATATAATATTCAAATACGAGAATCTTTTAATAAAATCTTAATATTTTAATTATTAATTTATTATCCACTTATTTTTTCATTAAAAACTTTTTCTGTTATTAAATAGTATAATTAATATGAAATATTTTGTTTATATAAAAATAATCAAATGTTTTAAAATTTTTTTTCAGATTATATCGTTACTTAAACGTTCCTATAAAAGGTATCAATTAAGGCAGATCTCAACACAGAAATCAAGTGTTAAAATTAGGTTAAATCGTTTATCACTTTGTACAGAAATGTCTAATATGTTCGAAAACAAAGTTGCGAACAATGGGAATTCCAAGTAATGAAAGAACATTCCAAATATTGCGTGAAGAAAAGACATTTTCTAAATTTCAACTTTAATTTGTAAAAACTGTGTTTATTATTGTCATGGGAAATCTTACTAATCTGTTTACATTGTGTTTACAAATAAAAGCTACTTTTAATTTCATGTTAGTATTTTTATTTGAAAACTTACACGATTTCAATTTTTTTTAATGTTAATAAAAACGAGCAATTATTTATTGTGACATCGTCACAATACCGGACTACAATTTTTCGTCACAATGCTCGCAATTTTAGTGGTGTTTTGTTCATACTTTTCCTGTTAACAATGGAGTCACGCCGACCATCTATCTAACTTCGTTCAAGAGAAAATTTGAATTGAAATAACGTGACTTCGAATCTAAACTGAAAGTTCATATATAGTTAATAGGGCCTTCTGCTCCTAAAATTTTCATATCTGGACTCCATTTTTGTTTATCTCATTCCCTTCTCGAGATTAAGTAAGGACAGACAGACGGACGCCAGAGGGAATTTATGGGAATGCAACTTTTGAAAATTGCAGCCCAATGATTCTGTTTTCATTTCTGACATTACAGTATCTATCTGTAATGAGTGAATTTTTATTATTTTACTGGTTGATAAATCATATTTTATTAATATTGTTTCGTCTAATGTAATCAAATTAAAAATATATTTCTACAATAGTAAATTTTTAATAATAAACTTGACTTTAAATAATTTTGAGGAACAAATTTGATAGTTTTAATAATTTATATTATTTTACAAAGTTATTTAAAAGTTATATATTATGAATATTAAAATATTTTGATCATCAACTTTTAAATTGAACAATAATTTATTCATGTTTTATTTATTTATTTCATATGGAAAAAATTTACTCGCGAATTTTATACTTTAGTCCATCAATAAGTTTGATGTATCTGTATTTACGTTAAAGAAGACAATACCTTATTTTATTCAGGTTTAAATTGCTTGAATTTTTTATTTACTTATATCAGATTTTGTAAATAGTTCAAAACATTGTTGCTATAGTTCGAATAAAAGCAGGAACGAAAAATCGAATATTTCAATCACGTTACTTTTCTTATAAATTTAACAAAAGTTTATTGAGGAAACAGTAAAAGTTTCTGTATTAAATCACATATTTCTGAAATATAACCATTTTAAATATATATATATAT
>NW_019384478.1:669451-672642 GCF_000671375.1 Centruroides sculpturatus
TATATATATATATAATTTAAAAAACAAAATTTTCTTCAAAATTTATTTTAATTTCAAATTTAAAATTCACGATAGAATTTTCTATAACATTGCTTCTGATTTTAATATGGATAGCAGATTTAAACATTATGCATTCATTTATACTTTATAATAAAATATTTAATTAAGTTTGAGAAAACATTTCATTGCTATTTGTCAGGAGACGTTGTTTTATATGATGATGCTCGACCTCATTTCTCTCGCATCGTTCGGATGAATATCTTTCTTCGATCTAATAAATTACTAAAACAACTTGTTGAAAATAATAGAAAAACTGCTAAAATACTATAAAAGTGAGAATTAATAAAATATCATGAAATTATTAAATTTTTAAAATAAAAACTAAATATCATGCAAGTAATTGAATAAACTGTTAATTAATTTTCAAAATTATATAAAAGACAATACATAGAATTATCAATCAATTGCGTAAACTTTTAATGTGAAAAACAAGTACAAAAATGTCATGCTTAATGGTTGGAACCTCCCAGTGGACACTAAGAAGGGCCTTTTTTTTCTTATTATTATTGGAATTTGGCCAGGCCCACAATAGGTGGAGAGGTAATGAGAGACAGAGTCCAGACCTCGAAAAATTGCCGATGTTTCGATCGCCTGGATTTGATCCCAGATCCTCAGAGTGGTAGGATGATGCCTTAACCTCTTCAGTCAATATATCCCACTTATTGCACTCTCTGAAAAAATGCAGTAAAAGCTGCTATAAAAGTTTATTGAAGCTATCTAAAATACGAGATGGCTTCTTGCGGATTCATTGACATGACAAAAGTTTTAAACCTACAAGTAAAATATAATAGGATATTTTTAATTAGAAAACATGCGATGTAATAATTATAATTTTAAATGTCATAATGCTCTATTTAGATTTATCATTTTCTATATGTTTTTATATATTTATATAAATCTTGAATGAAAAATTAGACTTATATTTTATTATTATTCTGGAATAAAAAATTTACCTGATATTGCATATTTCATTTGATTATGCAAGTTACTTTGTCAATCTAATTTTTAACATTAACAAACAGAAAAAGACAAAAAATTTAATAATTATAGAAAATGTAAAAGAAAATATATTATTGCAAATATAAATATAATTTATTTTTATATAGGCCTATATATTTAATAACAGGAAGAAATTAAAAATGAAAAAGAAAAGGCGTGTGTGTATGACATTTGCCATATGTCATGCTCTACATGCTATAAATATATCAAGTAGAAAGTCAATTTTTACTTTTACTGTCATACATGTCATCTGGCATATACTTTTAACTTGATTGAAATCAGAAATGACACGGTAGGTTATGTGAAAACATACATTACTAAAAATCGGATGTTTAGCTAGTGAAAGGTGAAAAAATCGACAGTTGGTCGACACTAACAATCATAATCACATACGGATCACTGGTTTGAAAGATTGGACGCTCTCTAGAAGTATAATCAACAGAAAACGATTCGATGAAACACGAATCAAATTTCAAAATAGATTCCATGTTTAGTAACATAAAATAGGGTTACATTGTTTGAATTATAAGAAATGCAATATTAAATTTCTTTGGAAATATTGATCTACATTGACACAATTTCGTGGACTTCTTTTTTATCACGAAAGGAAACAGCTGGTTCTTTCTAAACGAAAAAATAATCAAGTCAGATAAAATTAAATAAAATATTAAACTGTCAGTACACATTAAAATTTAATAGTACTATAAAATTATACAATGAGCTATCTTTTATTTATTCCACAGAGAAGTTTTCCGAAAATTAATAAAAATTTTAAAAACTTTAATTACAAATTTCAAGAAATTATAATTATTTTATGCCTAAATATTCTATTCAAAATTATATTTTTATGATAAAAAATATCTAAATTTATTCTTAAATAATTTATCGTGGAAAGAAAATATTATTTTGATAATTTCTAAAATATATCATTAAGAATGTAATTTACTTGTGGTATTTGCTTATTTTCAAACAAAATAAAATTAATAGCCTAAAATTTAAGTCGACATTTTAAAAGTTTAAGAAAGTTGTAAATTTCACCCTATAATTTATATAAAGAAAACAGATTTTATTACAAGCACTGTTAAATAGATTTATAAATAGAATTCATAAATTTTACCTATGAATAGGTAAAATTAGAGATTATTACATCCGATTTTTGTCAACAAAATTCAATCTAAGTTTAAATTAAGAAGTTGAACTTTGTCAAAAAGATAAATGAAAATTTATCATTACTTCAGGCTAAAAATATTAACAATTTCTTTTTAAACCACTTTTAAATTTGATTTATGAAACAATAAAAAAAATATTTCACTGACCGTCTTCCTAAAATATGCAGATTTAAGGCAAAACAGATAATAAAGAGTAAATGCGACCACCATTCATTGATTGCATTATTCTATGGTGAGGATTCTTCTTGATTATTCTTTAACATCCGTTTCTTTATCAAATGTTCACGCTGAAGGAAGATGTTGAAATATGCATCTGAAAAATCAGATTAGAAAAGTTGGAAAGAAATCATAATATTTTTATTCTAAAATGGACGTTAGAATACGGTTTTCTCGTTTACGAAAATCATTTTGATTTTTCCAAAATTTAAAGTTAAAATGTGGAAATTGAATTTTTTTTGAATGAATTTTAAAATTTCATTTCAACTTAAATTACTAAAAATTTCTCGAAACAAAATTTTATCTATTATTTTTCTTTTATATTTTATTTCTAAATGAAATTTTTATATGATTTTATCAAAAATAATTTTATTAAAATTGATTTGAATAAATGTCACTGTTAGCAGAATAATATTTAGTTAGTTTATTGAACATAATAGGCAGTCGCCTGTTACAAGGGGGTACATGACGATGAAGAAAGATGGAAAATAAACATTCAATAACAAAAATTAAACATATCTCCGCTTTAGAATAACATGTAGTATTTTAAGATTTTACATTTAAGAGTCTTCTTACACCATTATAGCAATTGTAAATTTCATTAGTGGTGGCTAGATTGAATTTATTGTACATATGATTACCTAAACTTTGGCTTTTATTTTGATCTTCAGTGATCTTTGATTCTTGATCTTATTTATCACTTCTCTTAATATTTATCACTTCAATATCCTGAGTAATGGAACATTC
>NW_019384478.1:674305-679446 GCF_000671375.1 Centruroides sculpturatus
TGATAATTCAACTACGCTTGTTGGAGAACAATAAAAACACTACACTCAACAAGCCACCAATAAAACTCAACTGCCTAACCTATAACCAAAGTCTCCTTTTAATTTGTTTTTAAAAAAAAGCGCTTGACAAACTTGCCCCGCATGCCGAAGTTGCCCCGGTCTCCCCTACATGTGAACGGAGAAGTTCTAAAGAAAGATAGACTCTACTATATTAATTTTACTCCTATATTTGTGAATGGACGTATGTAAGAAAACTTCAGAAAAGATTTTTTTTAAATTATAATTGTGGGGTCCCATTTTGTGTTGCTTAAATATAAGTGATAGACTTGGCATTTCCGGCAGAAGTTCGTTAACAGAGAGGACAAAAACTGCCGTTCCAGCCGTGCCTGCAGGGAAAAGTCTGTCATGAGTGTCAGCGCTTCTGTCATTATAGAATTAGTTCGTTACATTTATACACAATTAGAATAATAATGATATTCTTCGCTCTCCTCTTCCTTAAATCGACTTTAAACTAATTTAATTTAATTTAACATCGACGTATTTTAAATAAGAGCACATTTTAATCTTAAAAGAAGGCTATAAAACATAGTTTTCGCCAAGAATTAAATAAAAGCAGCTCTTTGAACAGTATAAAAGTTAATAGTTTGAAAGGCACTATATAAATTTTAAATTTCTTAACTATTAAATTAAAATGTTAAAATTTAATATACAATAGATTCTCCTATTGTCATATATTCAACTTTCGTATATATTTTTAGGAATATATTACGTTCGGAATAGTGTAATATCACAGAAATAGTAAATATATTTTGTGCTTTTCATGTGTTCTACCTTATAAAAATGTATTAAATATATATTATAAAATTTTGTTCTCAAAATACTTTCAACTCCGTAATTATATAAGAGTATCATCTATCTAAATTTATTTTAATGTCAGAAAAGATAATACACTTATATTATTCAATTATAATTGGGGAAAATATACAAGATATTATTATAGATTTTAAAAATTCCTAAACAAATAATTACCCATTTCATCTTCTAATCTTTTGAGATCTTTTATTTATTGAGTAGAATTACGAAATAACTGCAGTTCGGCAGTATAAATAAAAATAAAACTATTAGGCTAAAAAATATAAGAATTAATATTATTTTACGTTTCAATTGTTATAAATTTTTATTATTTATAAATTAAATATATTACGATATCCTACATGTGTTTTTTAAGATAAGAGTTATAAATAACATATTTCAAAAGAGAAACTTTTTTCCAGTAATAAGTTGAAATATTTTTTTTTTTGTTTTATACATTATTATTTCGAAAACTTGGATCTTTGAGTCTTTTATTTTTTTTTAGAAAAGGAAAAATAGAACATACTTTTTAAACTTAAAAAAAGAATTGTTTTCCACTATTAAACATGAATACATTCTTTTTCTTTTTGAAAATTGCTCACTATTTTATTGTTTCTGACTTCTATAGTTTAAAAAATAAATTTTCTCTTTTTTTAGTGTAATATTGTCATTGTTTCATTGTTCTAAAAGAAATATAAACTAGTTCACAAATAAAAACCATTTAATAAAAAAATTGTATTAAAATATATATCAAATGATAAATAGTTAGCCTTATAAAATAATAAAATGTGAATTTAAGTGAATAGCTCATAATTTAGCACTTAATAAATATAACTATATTAAATGGCGCAAATCTATAAAGAATATTCTAAAAAATATACAGTATGTCCTCGATTTAATAGACTAATTGGGAGAAGGTGAGTTAAATTGAATCGAACCTTTATTAATTCGTGCGATTTAACGCACGAATTAATAAAGATTCTAAATTTTTGTCTGCAAAATCGAGGATCTATTTCTATTGTACTTGTAAAAATCTTAATATTTATTTCCTTTTCCTTTATTTTAGAGCGATTTATAGCCTAAATTGTATGCATACATTATATTAAAAAGTTTTAAAATATTTACTTAAATTATTTACGTTTAATTTTTTAAAATATCATAAACTATCCTTTATTTTTATTATTAAAATAAAAAATCGGATTTTGTAAGCTATAAAATTAGTTTGTAGAGAAAAACGAAATCTTAATTGCTCATATAATATGAAAAAACATGAATTTATGGCTAAGTATAATCGTTATAAAATACTTTTATTTATTCATTTTTAATTTTACTTTGCTCTTAGAATGATTAAATAAAAAACTGGTTTACATATAAAAGTACAGTACATACACTTCTAGCATCAAGCGGAATAAAATGATCGAATTTTTCTTCTGCACACAAAATTGAGATTATTGTATTTGGAAGAGAAAGACGGTAAAACATTTCATAAATTATGTATAAATAAAATTTTACGTTATCAAATTTGTTGTTTCTTATATAAAAGATTATAATTTATAACATTCTACAGAACAAGAATTGATATTTTTCATTTATTTTATAAAACAATATTAGAAACCCTCTAAGAAATTTTATAATCCAATATCCAGTACACTGAAAAGGATAAATTAAATATAATATTCTTTTATCAGCAAATAAAATATTTAAAGATTTTATAAATTGTTTATGAACGATAAAAATTCTATGATTAAAATGTATAAATATATATTTGATATAAAAAAAAATTTCTAGGTGGAACTTGAGAGAATCATTCATATTTTATATCCTGTGTCAATTGTTGTAAATCATTACAAGTGCTTTCATAGAGATTTCACTTATTGTCGGATTTCAAAATTTAATAATAAATATTGTAAATATTTTTAAACAATTATATGAACTAAAAACCTATTTATTTATGGAAAGAAGCTATAATTATATTTTGATAAAAGTAAATAATTTAAAAGTTCATATTTAATTATATATTTAATACTACAAGTTATATTATTTTATATATGTTTAAGAACTTTGTCGCTTTCAATTACTATCAAAATTTTTCATAGATCATAAACTGCCTAATCAATGAAATTTGAGCTATCAGGAATTACAGTCTGAGAAATATGATACGACGTTTAATTATTTCTGTAAGATAAATGACACTTTCTGCTTAGTAGTTGTTTGAGAACTTGACAATATTATAAAAAAAGTAGTATAATAAAATTCAAATCTATATTAAATTATTATGCTGATCCATTTTTTATATCTATAATGTATACAGTTTCTTAAATTAATTAAACTAAAATTACAAAAAACTAATAAAAAGTTTTCTTCCATTTTTTTGTAATTTTTACTTGAAAGAAAACTTTGAAATTTTTTTTTTTGTGTAATGGTGCGTTTCTACTTTTTAGTTTCAATCACTAAAATAGATTATCATTAACTCTTAATTACTATTTATACATATTGTAATTGCCTAATTAGCAATCTTCTTAAGGAAAATCAATCAAAAAGTAATTAAATTTGCATAATTTGTTAATGGTTGTTATACTTAATGATTGTGTTTTTCTTTACTAAAACGTCTAATGAAACAATAAATAAGGTTAATTTCCGATATTTGTTTACGAATTATTTTAAATTGAGAAGTATTTATGTAATTTTTAGATAACAGTTTTATCTAAAGTAAAATGAATTTTATTTTATTTCACTTTTTTATGATATTTAAGATTTAAGATAATTTTCCTTGTTTTATTTAATTATTGTTATTATTAAAAAAAAAATTTTTTTAACTTTGTGTCAACTTTACAAAATAAAGGACAAAATGCCTATTTTAGAAAATAAATAAAGTTAAAGGACAGAGCAGTGAAATAAAGGACTGTCCTCTTAATTAAAGGACGTATGGTCACTGTAAGTATACACTAAATTCATCATGGTAGATGTCAAAAAATTGCCCAACTTGTTATGCAAATAAGGGGATTTCCTTCTAACATGATCTTTCTGTATTCTTTATCTAACCTAGGTTATATTAGTTTTTATTTTAAGTTAAGTTAGTTATAATTAGTATTATAGTACGATCCTAACAGATTGTGTACTGGCTGGTTTTAGGACCCGCATGCGTAACCGGATATATGAGCTTTGTGAACTAAAAAAAAAAAGGAACAGTTTAGAATTTTGTGCTCCAAAACAGTTAACGTGTAATATTATGGATGGTTTTGAGATCATGTATTTTGAATAATTTGTATGTTAACTGTAAATAAATAATTTCCTTTATCGTTAATTGAAATTGGTGTTAATACGTGGTGTATTATTCGCATAATATGGTTTTCATTAACCCGTCACACTACGGTATATTGGGATCAAGCCTCAATTATTAGAGCCACGAATTCCAAACAAGTAGTGAAGCATCTTGAAAAGATAGAGATACACAAGGCTCACATAAGCAAGGCATACATTAATCATAGAGATGCAGAAGGATTATCTTATGCCTGGAAATCTTTTTACAATAATGCAGATTAATACAATGTAATCAACATATATTTTCCCATTGGTGGCTTTATTTTTTATGTTATTTGTAAGTTATTTATAGATAATCCGAAGATGCAAGTCAGATGAACTGCCATGCGCATTTTGGATTCTGTTTAATTTGTATTTCATACATTCCATTTTAATGTTCTTTTTTAATATTGGTCCAACTGAAGATGGCCATTAAAAACACGGTTGAAAATGTTTTTGTTATATTAAGTATTTTTATTGCTGGATGGTTAAAGGTGTTATTTATATTAATTAAGGTTTTAAAAGCTTATAAAGAATAATCTAGATTTTATCATAAAAGAGTTGGAGTTTAGCCATTGTACATAGGCTGTTTTTTTTTTTTAAACCTCCGATGGTCCATAAAACAAAGACAAGTGTAAATAACAAAATTAATTTATTACTAATAGTTAGGTACAAACATAGTTACTTTTCAACATAATCATTGTGAAGATTGAGGCATTTGTCATATCTGTGGATGAGCTTTGCAATCCCCTCTTCATAGAATGTTGCTGCCAGTGACTTGAGATGGGCCTTAATGTAAGGTGACCAGATTTTAACATTGGTGAAGTTAGACAAAATTGACAGGTGGGAGTGGTTGTCTTTTTGAAATAAACTGTTCTAAAGCAACAAAATTTTATTATCAAAGAATGCAAAAATTGTATTGTATAATATTTTTTAAAATTTCAACATATGTAAAATTTACAAATATAATAAATATATATACTATTATA
>NW_019384478.1:681076-702892 GCF_000671375.1 Centruroides sculpturatus
ATTCTTTATTATATTACGTTAAAAATATATTAATTTTTACTGCTATTTGTTTATTTAAAAAGTAACTTGGGATAATTTATGATGGTAATAATCTATTTAGTGAGAGTGTTGTAGTGAAAGTTTTAAAAATCTATATTCTTTCTCGCTATTTTTAATTTAAAAAATCATTATTACAATTAAAAAATGCGTTTTATACGATTTTAAATAGTAAATGATTAATTTTTCTTAAGCTTAGATTGTATTATTCATACATTAATCATTTTATATGAATATTTATTGATTATTTTGCGTTTTTCTAATCTTTCTTTAGATAAATTTTAGCAAGTTGATTTCCTGAAATAGCGTGTACATAATACCTATATATTTTTATTTTTACACATTAAATTTATATGACAATAACATTAATTTGCGTAATCAAATTCTATAATATTATGGAATGTAGAATTCATAAAGAATTGATTCTATAATAGTTTCTGAGGAAAACATTACTTAAATCATTTTTTAGAAAGATAATAAAAGTAAACTTTTTTAATCTTTTCGGTTCGATTCTCTTGCTGATGGGTTAGAAATATATATTTTATAAAAACACATTTTTTATTGTTTACTACATGATATCAGATGAGAAAAGCAAAAAATAGCCCATGAACGTTTTTTAGTACATTCATTATTTAGTGGCTTCTGTGGGCAAAAAGGACAATTGCCTAAGGCCCCCACCAATAAGGGGCTTCAAACCAATCTTTTATAAATTTATAACTGTAGTAAGAATATAGAAATTTAAATTTGGCCCATATCTGGGGACAATAGATTGCCGGTGTGGCTTAGGCGCAGCGCATAAACCTAACACGCCAGTCGCATTAAAAAATGAACGGTGATTTGAAGAAAAACGCTTGAAGGCAATACTGTACAGTACATGGGGACCCCTAATTCAAATTTGCCAGGACCTCCATGAAGTTATAACGTACCACCAATATTCATATAGATATAAATAAGTTAACCAGCATATAAAATAGTGTCAAGAAGATCGTTTTTGATATATGCGAATGTGCTGCACAAAATTCCTATATCATAAATATAAATTTATGTGACAACAAACTGTTAGATATCATAACAATCAACATTTTATGCGTTACTATTTCATAAAAGTTGATAAATATTTAATTTAAAGGACAGTTTTCTAGAATCTCTAAACTGAGAAGCTTCTAAAGGTTGCTAAAATTGTAAAATGGAAAAAGGAGGCAATAAATTAGATCAATTTATAGATTTTAGTTTGAAATAATTTATATTGTACTAAATTATTTAACACTTTATTTATATCCGTGTAGAAATCTATAAATCAATATGAATGAAATACTGTATATAAATATGTAGAAGTTACATGGATATTAATGTTGTAGCTGTTTATATCGATTGCATATTTGATAAATAATCTATATTAGTGAATAAAAATACAATGTACATTTGTAATTATAAATTGTATGAAATAACATGAAAAAGTAAATTTTTATTGCTACTAAAATCAGGTGAGAAAAGTAAAAAACTCAATAAATAACTTGTAAAAATTCAGTAAAATATTTTTTAAATACTGTAATTAATGTTATCTAATAACGTTCCAGAATTAGAAAAGTAATACCGAAAAAGCTAAATGAAGAGAATCAGTACCGGTATTTATTTTCCGATTGTAATTTATACTCTGCGATTATCATCCTTACAATTTTAATTAAATGATTAAATCTCGTAACACAATTAATTAGGATTTAAAACATTTATTACATATTTAAATACTGAATTAAAAATAGCATAAAAATGAAAAAAGTAATAAGTCTTTAAAATAAATTATAGAAAAATGATTTTAATCAAATAAGTAAACTATATTAAAAAGGATTAAACTGATTGAACTTAAGAAATAAAATATTATAATTAATTAACTAATCAGTTGTATATAATTTATACTAATTAGGTTTTTTTATTATCTGTATTATNAAAATTCAGTAAAATATTTTTTAAATACTGTAATTAATGTTATCTAATAACGTTCCAGAATTAGAAAAGTAATACCGAAAAAGCTAAATGAAGAGAATCAGTACCGGTATTTATTTTCCGATTGTAATTTATACTCTGCGATTATCATCCTTACAATTTTAATTAAATGATTAAATCTCGTAACACAATTAATTAGGATTTAAAACATTTATTACATATTTAAATACTGAATTAAAAATAGCATAAAAATGAAAAAAGTAATAAGTCTTTAAAATAAATTATAGAAAAATGATTTTAATCAAATAAGTAAACTATATTAAAAAGGATTAAACTGATTGAACTTAAGAAATAAAATATTATAATTAATTAACTAATCAGTTGTATATAATTTATACTAATTAGGTTTTTTTATTATCTGTATTATCTACAATATCGGACATTTTATTTACAGAAACAGATAGGAAATAATTTAAAAATTACAATATTATAATTACCAATGGAATAGTTTATATGTATTTAGTTTGTCATGATTCTTTCAGTCATTAGAAGAGAAAATTATCATTAAAAATAATATAAACATTCAAGGTTTAACTTGTAAACTCAACGAACAGAGCTAAAATTTAGTATCTAAATAACGAATCTTAGCCTTGTTCTTAAAAATATAACGGAAAATAAATAGTCCAGATTAATATGACGAACACAGATTTAATTAGCTGTTGTTTATTTAGGAAATAAAAATTTTATTTCCTAAACAATCGTAATTTAAATAAGTTATTCAACTTAATTACATTTCAATAAAAATTTCATAACTTATTTTATAACAATTTAAATATTTAATTCAATTTAATATCTTCCGTAGTCAAACAAAAATCACGTTTGCCCTAAAGAATTCATTTGTGTCGCTGAATAAAAAATAGGAAATACTCTTTATTATTTGACTATCAAGATTCATATATTCTCTCGATTGTTTATTTCAAGAATAAAATGTTTGTGATTATAAATTTAATTTTAAAAACATTACTAAATAAATGTATTATTCNCATTTAAATATTACTTTGAAAATTACCAAATTTATGAAAAGACTAATTAAGATGTTTATTTCTTGGAAAATTTATTGTTACACCGAACTGATGGCATAGGATTAAAAAATTACATAATACCAGGTTACCGGCCAGCACTAAATATGTTTAAAATGGTTTTCTAAAATGAGAGTTTAAATATTTCGCATATTTTTCGCGAAAAATTGATTGGTCGGTAGATTACTGTTTGATATTCCTGCGAATGGACCAGTTTGTCAGAACTAACATTAGAAATTTAAGATATGTTTTCAATTGGTGCCTACCTCACCAATGAAATTGTACCATTTCGAACCATCTGAGTATCACTATAAACGTAATAATGATAGACAAAATAATTACTCTTTATATGGTCATTATATAATAGTATTTGTTTTTTATAATTAGGTAAGGATTTAACCAAACGAGTGACACATTATAAAAATTTATTATTTTTTTTGCTGTAGACAACTTAAACAATTTTTAAAACGTGTCAGATTGTTTACTCGGTGTGATAATCCCTTACATAAGATAACCTTTGTACTTATAAATCAAATACTATGATATAATATAAGAGTTACATCCAGAGCCGTAACTAGCCGTTCCTGTGCCCTGTGCAAGAATTTGCATTTAGGCCTCTTAATTTATTTGGTTTTGGGAAAATAATAAAACAAATACATTAATAGATTTTTAATAAGATTTATTTTAATTGAATTTTTCTGGTTTTCATTTCAGCAAATTAATTAATTACACCATCATAATTAATATTTTTAACGATATTGTATTATATTGAAAGAATAGAAATATTGGATAATCGTTCTTGTCCGATAGTTGATCTTAAATATTTTTTTATTAAGTTTAACTTGCTAAAACTTCTCTCGCACGAAGCAATAGAAACAGGAACAGTTAGAAATATTTGAAGAGCGACATCGATATTTGGGTAAGACTCGATTAAACCAAAATCATGAAGAGCCTGTAGAATATTAAGCGAAGATGCAGTTTTTATATTTTGTATAAGAGTCGTTCCTTCAAAATTAAAACTTTCAATTTCACTTGTGAATTCGTACATTTTTAAATCTTTGCTATATGTAATAGCGAGATCTGCAGCCGAATTTTTTAAATCAGCAAACTCATGCATTTTAAAGACCAGCCACAGCGAAAGCAAAAATCGTCACAGATAGTTTTCATTTTTCATAACGCCGATCTATTTGACTCAATAGAATGTCGAGAACACTGTAAATTTGTATTCTAAATAATTTTTCGGGTGTCAAGTTAATTCTTTCATCTGGTGTTTTATCTATTTCTATTATCTTAACTTTTTTCCCCTTTTTTAAGAAATTCCTTTTCTATTCTCTTTGGTTTGTTTTAAAAATATGATCAATAATTGCATCTGTTAATATTGTTGGCCATAAAGCTAAATCATTTATTATTTCCATGTATCTATATATATCGAAGCGTTTTTTTTTATTATCTCTATCTTCTGCGTTTCGCAATCCCTTTTTTCAGTAGCATTTTAAAGACTGCGGGAGCTCCTTCGGGGCCCTACACGCCCGCATAGTTCGCTTACCGCTTAATTCGCCGTTCAGGTATACACTACATATGCGTACCACTAAAACAAAAATTGATGTCAGAATTTCTGCACGCCTTTTACAACCTCGAGACTAAGATTTTATTCGGGAGTTACCGTTTTCAACTTAGTAATTTAAAAAAATCTTCGGGCAGATTAAGTTTTGTTACAAAATGTTACCTTTACAGATTTCTAGCTCTGCACACTGTAGAAAAATCTAGGAATACAGTTTGTATATCGTAATAATATTAGTAGTTGCCAGAAAGCTCTATAAAGTAGAGAAAAATCTGTAAATTTGAAACCTATAAACATAAACATAAATTTAATAAACATAAACATAAATTTCTCAAAAAATAAATTAAAAAATATCAAAAGTCGCTACTTTTGGCGGATTTGTCTGAAGTCTCGGCCAAGACCTTGAGTCTCTGCTACCTCACTACGTCCCTCTAAAAGTCGCCACAGTTGGGAACACTGATGAGCAGACATCTAGGGTCTAAATAAGAAGAAATATAATCGCCAAACCGCGTTGTAAAAAGGCGGAAAAATTTTAAATTTAAAAATATAATTTCTTTGTGAACAGCAGTTTGGGGCCCCCTTCCAAATGGGCCCTGTGCCAGTGCACCTGTTGCACCTGCCTAGTTACGGCTCTGCCACCAGTGGTCTAGTGGTTAAAACCACTGGTCGTGGGTTAGCCTCTCGCCGACGACTGATTACGTGAAGTTTTCCGGATTTTTTCATGCTATTAACAACTAAATAAGAGCCATTTTCCCATAAAAGATCTCCAGGGAAGCATTCCTTCTCGGTTCCTCACCCATGTGTCGCGCTGCTGTATACGAATAAAACCACCAATCGAAGAAAAGATTAAAAAAAACACACAGGCATGGCCTGAAATAAGCGAAAGTCTCGGCATTGTTTGTAAGTATCACTTTTAGTTTTCTGGATATAAAATGTTGATAATTTTTAGTTCAGTAACGACATTATTATTTTAAATATAACCGAAGAATTAAGTAAAAAGTACCATTATATGAGAACGACATTCCTTCACATTAAAAGAAAGTAGAAGAAAAGCAGGCGAAATGGATGTGGTGTTGGTTTTTTTATAAGGGCACGTGTTTCCGAGTTGCAACTCCAACAAACAATGAGACCACATCAAGACGCATGTAACTCGTACTCATTGCAGTTGCAGTAGTACCTGCGCGGCTAGAAATCGTAGGTGCGACCACTGCTTTACGGAATTTCAGGCTTTGAATCTACTCAGTACCAATATACTCTACTAGCGCCAGCACAACTGCTAGATATTAAAATAATAATTTTTATGCTAATATTGATAATATGCAAACTAGTAATATATAATTATATAGGCCTAATTTATTTTCGTCTTTTCACTAGTCAAGTTTAATTTATACGTTCTTCATCATTGAATATTAGCTTAATTAGAACACAGGCAGAAAACAGGAAAATAAAATTAAGTTAACAAAGCCTCGGGGCGGCTCATTAAGACCTCGCGGGTTGCTCATAACTGATTTAAATAGTGTTTGCGGCAAAGCATGAGAAAGTCAAACATAATAATTTTTGTTGAAATAATATTGCAAAAAAATGAATTAATACAAAATATTATCATATTTTCACTTCTGAATGCACTACATGCATCTTGGCCATATTTAAAGCTTCTCATAATATTAGTGGAAAGGTTTTTTGGCAATAATGCTTATTGTTCCATAAAAGTGTTTTTAATCTCCTGCGCATTTTAAGAAATAGTATTTAACAACAGATCTTCTAAAGCACCGAGAGATTTGATAGAGTAACAGGTTCGGTCAAATTATTAAGATCATCTAAGAAAATAAAGAAAAATATCTTCAAAGAGGATTCTTAATTATTATAATATATAATATAATAATTCTAAAATAATTATAATAGTTTGATAATATTAATTAAGAACTCTCTTTGAAGATATTTTTAAATAGGCTCACCAGTGGCCAAGCGGTTCCGTTTCTTGAACACTGGGCCTCGCCCGGACAGGCTGGCCATGTGTTTACCGGGTTTTCTCCACGTCTGTAACGTCTGAATAAGGGCCAGTTACCCTAAAAGACCTCCCCAAAGGCATTATTCCCCCCCCGTAATGACCATCATAAACGCACACAACTACTATTACAAGACAATTACGTCACACTTTACCACGGGGCGATATAGCCTAGAAGTTCAAGCCCAACTAGCCAAGACACACAAGATTTTTTAAATAAAAATTCGCATGTAATATATAATATACATTAAGTTCAAAAATATGTTTCTTATTTAACATAGAAATTTTCTGATCTTACAGAAATATTTCATTTCATTCACAATACAGATGTACTGTACTGTACAGTACAGTACCATTTCGTATATAAATCATCATCCGATCTTTATCAAAATATATATTTAATTCAATTATTAAACAATTCAGAATGTATTATTGCTGTCATGTAGTACTGTTTACTATAATTTTCTTAAACTTCTTCCAGGTATGATTGATTAAATTATGATTTGTGTAAGGCGTAATTGTTGTTCTTTTGTTTTGTGCAATTATAACATTTCATTAAATTTTTATTTTCATTTACTGGGAGATTTTTCTTTTGATTTCACAATGATACAATTGCTAAATAAATATATATTTAAGCTAATTTGTTTAATCTTAAGAAGAAATTAATTTAAAATTATTAATTGTAAAATTGTCATATTCACAGATTGGCCAACTAGAGCGGTTAAGTATAATAAATGCCCAGCATTATAAATTCAATATTTATTCACACAAAGAGATTCAATCCAGTTTTTTAATTTAATATATTTAACTTATGTAATAAATGCTAAGTAACCGTAATTAATTATAATTATCATTCTTTATTGTATAAATTTATTTATTAAATAATAAAAACGTTTAACGTATAACATCATACTGTATGTCTCGGAAAAAATTAGACTAAGATACATGACGGAAACAAAATAAAATTATAACTGTCTTCTGCAAAATATTTCTAGTAAAAATAAACTGGACAATAAATATTTATCACATGCACATAACTATAAAATAGCAAGTGTATAAAAACAATATGTATAAAAGTTTAATAATTTGAAGAATTCAGGTTTGCGAATTGGTTTCCTATGACATTAATCCTTTTTATTTAAATTGTAAGTAGATCATTAAATCTTAAGTAGGTAAAAAAATCTATAAAAATTTAGTGGTTTCGAAAACGTCACATAATTGACTGTTAAAAGAACGAGTTAGTCATTTCATAGGATTCATATCCAATCATAAAACTAATCTCCAAAGACGCAAACGTGAATTAAATTAAGGTTTGATTTGGTGGAATAAGGTAACGCAACGCAAAGAACTGCCCAAGGGGATGCCTCTCAAAGGTACTTTCTGTGAGAAACCGGCTTTTATTTAGGTGTTAGACACTTGAAGAAGACACGAATACGAGACTAATTACCAGTATTTAGTGGTTTTATGCACTTGGCCACTGGTGCCGCATTAAAGAAAATATTTAATTAATATTTGAAATATTACTTGCGTTTGCATGTAAAACGAGTGAAAATTTGATTTGAGAAAATTTTGTGTGGACTAGATCAGTATTATAGTGAATGCAATTTAAACAATAAAAAACTATTGTAGGCTTATCGCACTTAAACATCTTTTTTAATCTTTTGATTTAAATTATTAACTAATATATAAGTGAAAACCTTTAAAATATAAATATTTCTAAACTTTATCTCAAAAAACGATTTTTCTTTTTAATTTCAAACGCGTCTATAGCATGTTATTCCAACATTATTAGTTTAGTTTACTTAACTTAAATCATATGAAAGTGTACCACATATCTGAGAAATAATAAATCTCAAACAATCATGGTTAAAATGTTTAATCAAATCTTGAAAAAGAAAGTATTTGTCAAAATGTTTATAAAGACTTGTATTAATTGCAGTTGAAAATATCATAGCAAAGCAAAATAACTAAATTTTACAAAGTTATTAACAGATCGCTTTATCGTATAAACTTAACTTTTGAAGTTCATTTTTTTAAAGATTATATATTATAAATATGCATTATATCTTTAATAAATGAACTTCAAAAGCTAAGTTTATACGATGGAGCGATCTGTTAATAACTTTGTAAAATTTAGTAATTATATATATATATATCTTTTAATTTTTGAGCAATAATTATAGAAAGACAAATTAACATTTTCTTCATTACAGTGTAAGGATTTAATCCGAAATGTTTACAATTATATTTTTATTGAAATTAAATTAATACATCAATTGAAATCTATTGCATTTAATTTCAATAGCCACAGATTATTTCTGTTTTGTTTATATCCAAATTTTAAGGAGTGGAAAATAGTTATGTAAAATACCAAACATGACTAAAATCTGAAAAATCACAGAAAAAATCAAAGATAAATTTATTTTGAAACGATAGAAAATTGAAAACGAGATTAACGTTTGCACTGCTTTGAAATATTAATATTATAAATAATTAATGATTATAAAACTGCTTATAAGCAGTTGTATGAAATTAAAAACAAAGTTTATCCTTTTTCGCTTTACTTATGAATATTTAAAATTCATATTATTTATTTATTTATTTGTGGAAACAAATGTTTAATATATCAATGCTACCATGAAAATATGAAAAGATAGCTGAAAAAATAACCTATAAAGAATGTTGTGATGCTAATAATCCTGAATTAAATAATTGATTTTCATGATTGGATGGGATTGATAGGATAAGGCACATGAACGATTTTACAAGGGAGTTGCCTCTTTTGTCTCTTAAGTGGACTTTGTACGGGAAAATTATCTTCTATTTAGTGTAAAGTATCCAGAAAACTAGCGCAGTCAACCTATGGTCAGAAAAGAACCCACAACCACATTCAGTGATTTTATTCACGCGGCCAATGATAGACTTAGGATATGGAAATGACCTGTTCATAAAGACCTATCTAGTTAGATCCTTCCATAAATGATCAATTTCGAAAAAGTTATATTCAAGTGTCGACGGCCAGATGGCCAAGCGGTCAAGATGGCAGACTACCGCTCTGGGGGACTTGGAATTGACTCCGGACAGATCTAGAAAAACCCAGGAATTTTTCAGGTAGTGGTCCGTCCGGATATTCAGATACCATCCCTGCAGCCGGGTGGTGAGGGATGGGATCCGAATATCCGGGCTTAGCCGAACCCATAACAGACTTGCTAAAAGAGAACCTCTTAGTGCCTACAGAGCAATAAGAGTTAAAAAGAAAAAAATCATCTATTGTGAGTATAAATAAGTCTAATAGAAATTTCTCACGTTTAGCACTCTATTTCAATATCTTATCAATTTATGCAAGCGATTTTCAAACAAATTAATATTTAATATTTTAAATTGAATAGTTATATATTTTACAATACGTTATGAAATTGAAATTAAACGCATCTTTTATTATCTTTTAATTCTTAAATAAACAAAATAACTTAAACTGAACTGCATTAGAGAATTAATTTAATTTTACTGTGCTTTGATCAGTTTTAAATGAAATATTTTACATATTCATAAGTAGAATTATCGTAATTCAGTCACTTCATTCGAAGTAATAACGCGCAGCTGTTCAAAGCAGGTTTTAACCGTTTTTAAATAATTCTTAAAAATATATTTCGATCAACTGACTTTTTGAGTCACACTATATTTCTTTCTTAAAAACAAATAAAATATGTATCACACTTTCAAACTTTTTAAAAACGTCTCGATACAATTAAAACTTCTGACTATTGGATTAAAAGTGTGGTATAGATTTTTTTATTTTCACTTCTGATTCTTTCAGTATAAAAGTACTAAGAGGGTCTGTTTTTGTACTCATCATGGATTCGACCAGGCCCGCAAGGAAGCAACAGGATTCAACAAATCAGGGACTGTCTATCTGCCCATGAAAAATTCTTAGTGTTCCTCGAACACTTGAATTCGATCCTATATACCTCAGAGATGTAGGCTGTACTTTCAAAACCTAGACTATACGGCCGTCGTGCTGTAGCTATTATAATATATTTTTCAATAATTAGACAGTACAATGAAATGAAATATGAACAATCTGAAGAGTTTTGTTGAAAAATGATTTTCATTTGGTCTTACATATAGTCATTACAGTACCATCATGAAAACTCGATATTCCGTAAAAATTGTCGTGTCCTTCAAAAAAAATTACATATACAGTACCTAATCTAATTGTTGTCTCTATAACTGAACACTAGAATCGAATAAGTTATCGTTCGTCATTGGCGACACTTGATAATAGCATCGATTCCACGTATTAATGAAGAATATAATTCTTTCTCCAAGATGCCACTGCAAAACACCACGAGGTGTTTTCACTAAGAACTCGAAAACAGCCACTGAACAATTAATACTTTTTAAATTTAACTACAAATAGAAATAGGCATCATTGATATGTAGTTAAAACGTATATAAATTTGAATACATAATACGTTTATGAAAATTCCGCTATTTAGACTAGCATCATTACTATGCCGTAAAACTCGTCATTTTCGATAACTAGTCCACATTAAGTCGAATTTGTGGACTCTACTGTAATTTAATACATAGTAGCCTTACTTACAGTAATCCCTAATATAAATATGTAAATTCGTAGTGAAAGCAAAATGGATTATCATATAATTATTAAATAATTTGTGAAACTTATTTTTTATTGAAAAAATTATATATATAATATATTTGTATACATTTTAGTTTAAAATTATATTAAACAAATACACTTCATATTTGTAGATACTGTATTTAACTATTTCAATTTTGTGTTATTAAAATGGCTTATTTGAAAAATTTAAAACTAATTTTCAACGTTAAAAATTGTGTCATAAATTATAATAATGCCATAAAAATGTTCATTTAACATGCAGCAGAATTTTAAAAATATCTAATAGATAAATTAATTTTATTCTTTTTCTTCTGTAATGCCTTTCAAAATTCCTAGAAATGTAATGGATTGGTGTGAATAAGTTATACAATTTTCCACGATTGATTTAATCTTCATTTACATAAAACCATACTTTTAATAATTATAACAATCTAACTTAATTCTTATTTAATTTTATGAATGGCTTTTTAATTGAGTAGTTTGTTCGTTAATGAATACCATATTCTTGTTCTATTCTGGTCTATTTAAATAATAAATCAATAACAATTTGCTTAATAATCATAACTTTGGCTTAAATTTCAAACGTAAAAAATGAATACGTTTTAATATTAAATTTTAATAGTGTTCACCGAATAAATAAATTTAATATTAAATATATTAGTGTAGTATCAGTCTGTAATATCGTATTCCGTATTCATTTTTACAATGATTAATTTTTAAACTTATTTAATTTAAATTAAGTTATGTTGTAAATTTAAAATCACTCCTTAAAATACACACACATATATATATATATATATATATATACATTTTATATGTATATGTATCCTGTATATGTACGGGATGTATCTGAACTCCTGTAATAAACTAATATTCTTTATACTAGGGATCAATACAAGTAACTTTGATCTTATGAAACGAGGGTGCTGCAAACACCTTTAGGAGGTTTAAGAAATAAGTATTTGGAGCTGCTACCATGTAAAGCACTTGTGTTGTGTGAAAAAACCAAATTCCGAAAATTGTTTGCGTCATACTAATATTAAACGCATAAAAATGTTTCAAAACATGAGTACAGTACTGTATTTTATGTTTTAAATCTACTCTTAACACATGCAGCTTTTGATATAAACAGAAGAAACATCAATTTTACAAATAATTTTACAAGTCACAAATTTATTGTTGGTTCTTTAACAATGTTTTTACGTTGTAAAAAGAAATAATTTGTTTGTACAGTTGTCTACTTTTATGTAAATTTGTATATTTTGCGCCATTGGTGTGCTAATAAATACAGAAAATAAAAACAAACAAGAGATAGTTAGTGCATCTGTTTAATACCAGTACATTTTCCATGGTGCGCTTATTGAAAATGAAAACGAAGGATGGGTAAAATTTGTTTTAGCTTGATATTTTTTCATTGCTTTTAAAGTGAATTTAAAAACTAAAATAAAAATTATTACCAAAGTAGGTTACAAGGAAAGGTCGGTCGTCAAGAGTTTTATTCCGAAACAATGAAAATGAATCTTCCAGTGAACTTGCTCTTCAGTTTAAATTCTAAAAGTTTCTTCTTGTTTTGTTTTCTCTGGTTACTGCTAAACCACTGCTTACAGGTCAAAATGACGGCAATTAACTTCGTTGCATGCAATGCATTCTTTGACCATGTTGTGTGGTACACGCGTGGAATAAGTCCGGGCGTTCTAAATTTCTATTCCAGCCGTAACAATTCGCGCTATTAGTTTTTCAGCAATGTCGATTAGCAAGACTTTTCATATACCCCACGAAAAGATGTTAGATCGGGGAAACGTAAAAGCCACCCCAGAGGGGAGTCTGCCAATCTATCTGTCTCCGAACGTGTGGTTCAAATAATTTCAAACAACAGGATTGAAATAGGCTGGTGCCCATTATGAAGGAACCTCATGCGACGTTGAATGTTTAAGGGAATTCTTCCAGAAGTTTGGGCAATGCTTTACGCAGAAAAGTCAAGTACGATGTGCCATTGAGACGGGATGGTATGATCTCACAAGTTGCTTCCCTAAGAATCCACACGTTGAATGTAAATCTGCATTGGAATGCTCTGAAACAACTGCCACGGGAGTTTTCATCTCAAATGGAGCCATTCCGTGAGTTGAATAGGCTTTCTCTGATAAATGATTCCTCATCCGAAAATAACACCAGCTCTGAAAATCTGGGTTCTTCGATGCACTGTTAGAGAAATCATAGAGCAAAAAGATACGTGGAGTATAGTCTGCTGGACCAATTCATTTACTGCTGTAGATAATATGAATGCAGTTGGTGCCATGCAGAATCCGTCAGACACTCATATGCTTCGTCACCAGAGCGTTTGCAAGTGCCAGCGTCTTTGTTGATAGATTAACCGCAGTATGCGCCAAAACCTTTCTTCAAAGTCTGACGTTCTAATTCTCCTTGGTACAACTGTCTCGGATCTTCCTGTTTCACGCAACCGTTGACAAACGAGCCCGAATACCCTTTCCAACGAAACTGGACGATGTGGGTGACACTTTGATACAGAATTGAACAGCTAAATAATATTTAATGCAAATTCAATAAAATTCCCATTTTGTGACCGCTAATTTATGAATAGTATAGAAATAGCAATTTAAATAAAAAATAAATTTTAATTAGAAAAAGATTTTTGGAATTTTTTTTAAATTGCGACCAAAGTAGACTACAAAGAAAGTTCAGCCGTCAAGAGTAACAGTGAAAGTGGATAAATGATGACTGTTCTTTCACGGATTTGTTCTTTAGTTTAAATTCTAAAAATTTGTTTTTATTTTTATAGATTTTTTTTCCTTTTTCTTTGGAGGATTCCAGGGCTCCTTAGCGTCACTCTGGGTGCTCCACTTAGTCCTATCATTGCTGTCAGCTTCACCATAAATTAAAAGTATATCGACGTATTCCGCTTTAGTATAATGCATAACCATCATGCGTATATATATATCATCTCCTTAAATAATATACGATATCAATTACCTGCTAATAAATGCAAATATTGAAATCTACCACTTTGCTCAAGATGATTTCAACAACAAAATACATGTACATTAGAGTAGTGACCAGGGGTAATAGTCCTTGTATCTCTTAAAGCAGGGGTGTCCAACCCCGGCCTGCATGTGGCCCAATAAACATGTAAATAAAACCGACAAATTTTTATTTTATTTATTTATTTATTTCAACGGCATAAACTCAGAAAAAGAAGTTTCACAAAGCCATAAACCTTTATACATATTTTATTTTTGAGTGGAAAGAAAATATTTTAAAATATAGTACTTAGAAATGTGTGAATGAGAAAGAATACTAAATAAAGCTAAAGTTGAGACTCAAAGAATTATAGACACAAATTCGGGGAAAGGAGAGAAAGGCCAAAAGATAAAAAGTAGTGAGAAAGGTTAAATAGACCGTCTGTTATGCAAATAGTGACCCTTAATTTTCCAACCTTCCTCACATCTTTTGTCCTTTCTCTTCTTTCCTCGCATTTGGGTCTATAATCCTTTGAGTCCCAACTCCAGCTTTACTTAGTATTCCTTCCAGCGTTGCATGATTTGGCTACTTTGCGCCAAAGTTGGCTACCCTTTTTTAGTTTGGCGTAAAAAATATCATTTGGTGCATTGGCTACATTTTGGGCTACATATTATTTATAAATATATTAGTCGAATAAAAATGCACTTTAAAATGGTGTTTTGTCATTTTTTATTAATTAGAGACCCAAATAAAACAAATATTTGTGTTTTCAAATAAATTTTTGTTTGTCTCCTTTATAATAAATGAGTTTATCTGTTTCTAAGTAAAAATTGAAAGTGTCTGTAGAAGAAATTTTTTAAGTTATCCTTTTTCGTAATAAAGATTTAATACTTATTACTATAATCTAGACATGTTAATCCTTAAGTATACAAGTATATTTAAGGATTGGGCCACAAGTATATATAATATACTTGTGACCCAAAACTCTGTGATATTTTCCAATGTGACCTAAAGAAACAAAAAGGTTGGTCACCCCTGTCCTAAAGGAATCCGATTCCAAAAGATTAAAATGAAAATTGCTTGTATTGACCCCTACTAATGCCCCTAACAGTTTATTACAGAAGTTCAGATATATCCTATATATAAAATTCTAAAATTTTCATTATAGGCTTAAGTTAAACTTAGGTTAACTCACAATGTATATATTTCTAATGTGTTAATCTTTATAGAATTTTTGCTAATAATAACTAAATTTTCAAACTGACGATAACTATAAAGTTTTAATGTATCTCTATTAGAATAGATAAGTAATGTGATGTGTTCTATGATATGAAAAGCTTCTCGATACTCAAAATTCCATTTTTGGTATTCTCTCATTCTATCTAATAACATTTCTAAACAATATTTACTTAATGATTCCGCCCATTCACTGACTGCTTATTATGTAAATTCCTTTAATAACTTTTCAATTAGAATTGATTCTAAAATCCTCATTGTCAAATTCATCATCAATTTTTCTATTTTGTAATCTTATGAGATTAAATACTTATAATTCATTATTTAAATATTTATAACATTCTTACTTCAATCAAAAAGTATAATCTAAATAAGGCTTTCCTATATATTAAATCTGCTTATTCAATCATAATATTAACTATATTTTTCATAAATATTAATAATAATTTCTTAAAAATCTTGATTTGTAATCTATTTAACCACGTGAAAGTAAATTATTTTTATTTTTAATTAACTATTGTACAATTAGTTAAAAATAAAAATAATTCACTTTCTTAATCTTTCAAATTCTTAATTAGTAATTTAAATAAAGTTAAATAAAATAGGGTGTAGATTAATCGAGATTCGTTTAGCCAGTTTCCTATTATCCAAGGTGAATTGCGAAGAGTACTGTACTTTGTCAACAAGCACAAGAGAATGTACAATAGTACAATTCGTTTCACAAATCTTGGACGAGATGTGCGGTACTTAAAAAGGATTAGAGAAGATTTTAAAAGGCTTTAATCTGACGACTAAATAAGAATTTTAATAAAGATTGAAGACATTTTAATTGTAATCATCTTAAAATTTTTATATATATAAACACATTCTTACAGTTTGTCGATAACTTTGTATCGAATGTTTCTTAGTATTGTTCGATCTTCCGACGTAAATTCAGTCCATATTACACTGAATAATCGGAACTTCCTGAACTTATGAAACTAAATTTAATTAAAGAAATAAGCAATAATTCAAGAACGGAAAGGCAAAAATATCCTGTTTATTAAACTAATCCAAATAACATATTATTATTATTGGTCGAGGCAGATGTTGGCTCGAAACTTTTGTAAGCTCGAACAAATTCGATAATAATGTTTTCATTATTTTGGTATAATAAAATAATAATATTTTTGTTGCTTGTGCTTTCGAGCATAGAATAAACACTGGCATATTGTCACATTCGCATGCTAAAAAGAGGAAGACCAAAAGGTAAAGAATCGACAAAACTTCAGGAAAATATCAGAAATGAATCTTTAATTAAGGCTGTTATATAAAAAGTAGTTGAAAATTTATCTACAGATGACAAATGATGTAGAAATTAATGTGGATAAAAATAAATTAGGAAGGTAAGATATCATTAAAAGAACTCCTAAAACGAATTACACAGGTGATTCGGGCAAGTAATTCCACTTTTTAAGTCAATTTAACGCTTTAAAAGTAGAAATTGCTGAAATTCAAGATAATCTAAAGGAACTTAAAAATAATAGTATAAAAAGTAAAAAAAACAGGAACAGACAAAGTGGAAAATGAATTTATGTAAATCGGTTTAAGGCAGGAACAATCGCAATTTCAGATTAATGCGGAAATAAGCGAGTGAAATATAAATAAATTAGTAATTATTAGATTTAGCACAAAAAAAGTTATTACACAACATCTAAATATAACTCATTTCTTAGGAGACAAGATTTTAGATGTTTACATAATTAAAGAAGAAGATCCTACAATATTGAAAATAATTTTTCCAGATTCAAAAAGGAAATTTAATATTATATATGAGTTCATTAAAAGTAAATTAACTAATAGGAAATTCGCTCAGACGTTTAAAGAATACAGTTATCAAATGACCTAATTAGAGAATCAAGGGAAAAAAAGAAAAACTTAATGAATGTATTTCAAAAATTGAAGAGATAAGGTAAACAGGAAAACTTAGAAATGATAAAAAAATTCACAATAATACTAAAATAACATATAGCTTTGTGTTAAATGAATTGGTTGCTGCCGAACCTTTTTAGATGTATCGTTAAAATAGTGTTAACTAAATTTTGATTTAAGACCAGCAAATGAAAAAGAGAGTAATTCTTATATAAATATATCATGGAATTGCCAAGGACTTGTAACAAAAATTCATAGTTACGATATTAACAAATTTATTGATAGGTGTGTGATATCGTTGGCCTGGTTTAAACTTGGTTAGAAAAGAAAGAAAGATATATTAAGCCCAATTTAATAAATAGGCCCCTAAATATTGAATGGAAACAATATTGATCTTCCTATTACTCGTAAACAGACAAAAGGAAGATCAATTAGTGGTTTCATTTTGTTAATTTTGACAGCATTTGATAATAATGGGAGATTTTAATGTTCGCATTCAAAATAAAGTAGAATCAATTTATCATGGTAATAATATAGATATTTTAAATGAAAGATCTAGTAAAGATTTTATATGGAAAACTAGAGGTAAAGTTCTGTTGAATTTAGTTTTAAAACTGGATTTATATGTATTAAATGATAAATATAAATATGACATTCTAGCTAATTATACTTATCTTTCTACTAAACGCAATTCAGTCGGTGATAAATATTATATGATTTATATACATAACATATGCGGTATTTTGCAAAAGTTTAAACGCAATAAGTTGGATATTTCGGATTATTTGCCATTGACAATGAAACTACAGCAAATATATAAAAATAATATTCGTATAAACCAAATACAGATAAAGAAAATAAGAATGGAAAAATTTAGTGTAGACCTACAGGCACTTCATATGGCAAAAATTAAGTTAGGTAAAGAAATTAAAAATTAAAAAAGTTTCATTTGCAATAAAATCAATACTACAAATTTTTGGATCTAGTAGAGCAGTTTAAATATTCTCATTTTTAACTTATAAAAATCAAAATTTTTCTGATTTGATACCGAATATGTAAAATTAAAATGTGCGCTGAATAAATTAAAATGTATAAGAAATCTAAACACTTAAATTCTGGAGAATCATTTAAAAATTATAGAGACATTAGAAGAATCTATTAAAAATGTGTAAAAGCAGAGAAGAAAAATTTCTCAACGCACTAAATAGAATATTAACTAAGAAACAAGTGAAAACTTTTGAAAAATTATGTTTAGTTAGAAACGGAAAATTATATTCAAATTCAATGATTTCATATAATCAATGAATTGTGTATTTTAGATCATTTATTAAGAATAAATAATATAGAACCACAAGAAAATTTAACGTTAATTGAATTTCAAAATTAAATAGTGGATACAGAAGAATTTAATTTAGATGATTTATCTCTTACATTAAAGATATTGGTAGAATGGGATTCTTACAGTTCACCTCAAAATAATGGTTATTCTTTAATGTTATTTAAGAATATGAGTGATAATATGTTATCTTTTCTGTTGAAGATCTATAATGGCATTCTAAAATCAATGGCGATACCAGAGGAATGGAATAATGTACAGTTAAGAATGATTTATAAAAACTAACCTATAAATGATCCATTAAATTATAGACCTGTTAAGTTCATGTCAGTATTTAGGAATGCATTTAACATAATACTAATGCTCAAATTTTTATAATGAATTAACAAGCATAATTAAAAGGCAATGAATCAATATACATTTATTTAAAAAGCGGATGCTTTATTCCAATTGATGACAATAATTGAAATGAAACTATCGAGAAAAAAACAAAATCTACCAACAAGTTGCTTAACTTTCCCGGCAACATTGTTGGCGCCATCTGTTATCATACTTTATTTTAAAAACTCCAAATTATTATAAAATAGCAAAAAGCTTAATTTTGAGAGTAGGAATGAGTTTTATTTTAAAAAAATTGTAAATGTTAATAACGAGTAATATCGTCATTACCTAGTGGAGTCTGACCCACGACCCCGCTTTATCTCCCCATCTCTTCAATCGCCAAAATTTAACAGCATCAATCTCTAATACATAAACCGTTTTGCAACCTTTCAAAAAAAATTTTGACATAGGAATTATTAAACTTCAAAGTGGGTGAACAAAATCGTGTCCTCACCCAAATTCACACACATCCGTAAATCCACCCACACATCTACAAACATACACACTAACATTCATACATACAGAAAAACTCCCCGATTTTTTTTGCATTTCTCGACGTTTCAAAGTCCAAAAATGTAAAAATCTGAGGGATCATTTTTTGACCATACTTTCCCTCTTTTATATACTGTATAACAGCCGAGAAAATAATGAGGTCCGCATGGGCGTCCGCAGAAAATTTTCCAAGGCAGAGCAAAACTCGAAAACAAATAATTAAATCAATAAATTTTTATTTAATTATTGAATTTTTGGTTTATTTTTCACAAGTTGATTATAAAATACAGTATTGCATCAAAGCGTCCCGTGTTGATAAGTAAGATTATATCCACAAGATGCTCCTTACATGTATGTACTGTACTGTACCTTATTTCAATCACTTTTACGATTAAATTTGTGGAATGTTTTACTCGGTTCCGGGGGAGGGAAAATGCTCCGTTTACCCCTCTCTGCGGACGCCCTGGATATATGTTTTATTCGAAGATGTTAACAATGCTTTCGATTCATTAAATAAAAGAATATTGATTAATAAATTGAAACAATATTAAGCTGATACTAAATTTATAAAATTAATGGAAAAGTTATTTGGAAACTTGTGATGGATATTGATGGATAGCATTAGTTATGATCCATTTGCCACTGAATGTAGTTTACTACAAAGAAACTCTCTTTTATCACATCTATTCATTCAGCTTCTATTTAAATGGCATAGACACAATTTTTAACTCAGAACGAGATGGTATTACAATTGGTGGAAAAAAAAAACAATACACCACATTCAGTTCGCAGATGACATATTCTTATTAACTCCCACAATTTCTTTCCAGAGAAAAATCAATTCTTTAAATAATTACGAGTACAGTATTTGATAATAAATGATTTGAAATTAAACTTATGCTAGTCTAAAATTATGATTTTTAAAAGTAAAAGAAAGATAGACTCATAAGAAGAAAGTATATATTGAGAATTATTGACTGAAAATAGTAACTGAAATTAAATACTTATGTATATACTTTGCTCCCTCGTTGTCGTATAAAAATTCATTTTAAATACTGTACAATAAAAAATTAAATTCATATTAAAATTAATAATATAAGAATGATATTTGATAAATTAAAAATTAGTACTGTAATTTGATAACCAGTTTTAAAATTTTTAAAGCAATATGTTTAAGTATATTGTTTTATGCATTTTCTACATGGAGGCTAGATTAAATTGACAAAATTGGACAGTTCAATAATTACTTTCCAGGCTGTTATATATAACAGAGGGAAAGCATGGCAATCGGTCAAAATATTACCACTTCCAAGATTTTTACATTTCTGGACTCATGATATCGTGAAACGTTGAGAAATGGAAAAAAATTCGGGTATTTTTTCCCTGTATGTATAGATGTTAGTGTGTGTGGAAGAGCACAATTTTGTTCAACCATTTTGAAGCTTAATAACATCTGTGCTTTTTGTCGAAAATTTTTGAAATTTTGCAGGGAGGTTTGTTTACTAGAGGGCAGGGCCGGATTTGAGGCGATTGGAGCAATATGCGCCAATCGGGCCCTGCGCTTGAAGGGACCCCGCAGCACATCAAAGTTTATATATTTAAAAATAGTTTCAAATTACAGAATAGATTAAACAGTTTAGCGATCATGTCGATTGAGAATCAAAAAGAAAGCCAGTTGGATTTTGATACTATTTTAGAAGATTTTACAGAACAAAAACTTCGAAACATATAAAACATCTCTTTATAGGTTTATATTCAATAAAATTCAGTTATATTCATTCATCAACAAATTAATTTTTCATGGTAAAAATTTATGTAGTTATATTCATTTAAAAATATAAAAATACTAAAACATATCTATGTATGTTTATATTCAATAAAATGTAGTTGTTTTTATCTTTGGTACAGGTTTTTTAATGTAGAAATTTGTCTACCTCATAGTTCATGACTTTTGATTTTTATAATTGGATTTTGGATTTTGTTTTAAATAAATATTTAAAATCTATATTTTAATATGTAAATTAACTGTTAATTAATTTTGTTATTTAAAGTTTGAGGAGCCCTGCAAAAAAAATTCAATCGGGCCTCACACCTATTGCATCTGGCCCTGTCCACACACACATACACACACACACACAAAGTTTTTCATGTAGTCAGTAATTTTGTAAAAGCAACAGAATTATAAAAATTATCCATGTATACTGTATATCCCTTATC
>NW_019384478.1:705893-714512 GCF_000671375.1 Centruroides sculpturatus
TTTAATAAATAATAATATATAAATAATTTATTTCTAATACATATTTATATCATAATAATTAAACTTTTCAATTTATTTATAATAAACTAAATAAACTAAAATCGATGATAAAGGAGAAACAAACTGTAAAATTGTATGTTTTCTTAGTAGAAATTTTAATATTTACAATTATAAAACTGCAACAATAATATTATATAAATATTTATTTTCTTAACTATAAACTGATACATCTATCTTTGTGCTTATATTTTTTTAAATATTCATAAACGATTATTATAATTTTTTATTGGACATTTCAAAACCTTTTACTAGCAGAAAAAAAGAAAATAAAATGACAATTCTCTTTTAGAAACGAAAAATAACTAAAAAATAGCTTTTACACCGCAAATCTATTAATAAATATTACTGTTTCCTCGAAGTTAATTACATAACTGATCAATATAACTCCATTTTATCAGACGAAATTAATGAAATTATTTTTATTGAAATTTATAATGCTAAATTTTTATATTAGAACAAATTTCCATATTATATTTGATTAGACTGTAATGATTAATAAGGATTAATAAGTATTTTAACTAAAAATAAAGTTAATTTTAAACGAATTAAACTTAAAATTTACTTAATGAAAATTTTAAGAGTGTAATTTTCGTTATCATTGTCATTTTAATTATTAATTAAATCTAAAAAGTTTCATCTGTGAATGAAAGCTGCAAAAAGTAGCAATTGCAGTAAATAAATAAAATTTATCGTAAGATACTACAAGTTTATAATAATAAGTCCGTTAATAATCAAAAAATAAAGAAAATTTGTAATTTCAAGAGATAAAAATAAAAAGATACATTATTGTAAATTATTATTTTTGACTTACAAACGAATGATCAATAATGTATTTTACAGTATGTATATTCGTTATAAATTTATGACATTTTTACTGCTGATAACATAATGAATTTATGAAAATGACAAATTGATAAGAATCTTTCTGTTATCTCTCAATATTAAATACAATAATAAACAGGTTAAAATTAGAAAATTTTATGTGAAATAAGGTTTATAAAATTAAAAATTTTAATTGATGTATATCCGTTTATGAATTCATTTAATTAAATTATTTACACCTAAGTTATATTATATAGATGAACTTACATAAGATAATTTCTTATACTTAAACCTTATATATAAGATAACCAAGTATTGTAGCATTGACATTATTGGTACAGTAGCGATAATTTAGCGTCAATTTAATTATTAGTTTCAGATTTATAATAGAATATAGCCATACCTCGTTATATAAATCTAATATCTATTCATGTAAATGATTCGGATATCGGGAGATTATTCTATTATATCTTATGGAACAAATTCTAACTCGTTTCCAGTCACCCGAGTAATACTAACTTTTCCTCGAATGATGCAAAAAACTATTATATTAATCAATGTTTTTGTCATAATATCAAACATTAAAAATTTTAATTTCTTCATTAACAGACACTTAATATGATTATTAAAGGATATATTTATAAGTAACAACGTAGCGAATAAGTTTGTTTAGAACTCCCCATTAAGACTTATATGCATAAACTACGTTTTATTTACCATGCAGTAAACAATAATAAAATCTAATTATACTGTTTAATCAAAATATTGCTCTATAAAACAGAAAATCAATAAGTAAATTAGTAGTGAATTTATTATAATGTAAATTACAATAATCTTTTAAGATTATACTAAAATTATGCAATTTAAATCACTAAACTATAAAACCGCTGTAAAATACAGACGCAATGCTACAGAAACAAATGATAATAAATTCTTAGAGCGGATTTGCTCCTTATTTTCTAGCGCGACTTTCAAATTTTTCACAAATGCACTTCGAATAAAATTTTTCAATTCGAATATTGCGATAGGTATTAAAGAATATAATTCGTTGTAGCGGGAATTCGGCTGTAGGGAGTTCGGATATCGGTGTATAATTGTATGAAACAATGAAAAGCAGATTAAATATACTTTACTTTTTTCTATAGTTTTTCTAATTCTATTCTTCAGTATTATCTTTGTAAATAGTTTTTTCCCTGTGCCAATATTTACAAAATAAAAATTTATTATTTATAAAAATTTTAAAAACGCACACACACACACGTACAGTACAGTACAGTACATACACAGAATTTTTGCTAATATTATTTAACTCTGGTTTTAAATTATTTTTCGGTTAGTTTAATTAATCTTTTGAATGCTATTTGTTTATTACAAAAGAAAAATAAATAAAAATTAGAAAAACGTTCTTTGCTTAACTTTGTTAATTTTTTATACTTGCTTTTTATTAAATTAACTTGCTAAATTGACGATTCTTAAAAGCAAAAGTCTTCAAGCGGATTAAATATTTAAATTTAATTATTAGTTTATGTTTCACTTTTATATAAATGGTTATAAAAGTGAATAATTATATCCGGAAAATATTGCTATTTTAGCTTCGTATTAAATAGTTTATGCTTCATTATAGAATATAGCCATATCTTATCTGACGAGTAAGTCTAATATGTTCCTGAAAACTATTTCTAAATGAAATAGTTTATTTTATTATTTCTAAGAAAAAAATTCTAACTTGTTCCTAGCCATTCGAATAACACTATTAGAGAAGCCAATAGAGAGAGAACAATTTAAGATTAAGTTTAAATTAAAATATTCCTAAAAATATTTTAATTTAATTTAATTTTCTCTGTCAGTTTTAAGATTTTTGTATTTAATTAATATTAATAAAGATAATAATAACTGAAAATATAATTTCTCTAATAAACATTAATTAATGGCATGGTTAATTAAACAAATGTTGATTAGAAATATAAAACTATTTTTACTTATTAATTTGTTATTTTTCAAATCTCATAAACACTTCATACAATTTTCTTCTAAAGTTTGAAATATTTAGATTCATTAGAACTTAATTCTGTTCTCCATAGAGAGAAGAATTAATCATATCTCATTCTTAATCTACATTCTGACAATCAGTCAATCTAATTATAAATCTGGCCCACCGTAATGGGTAAAAATGAGACTATTTTTATAGCCTTATATAAAAATGAAGCAAAGCTTAAAAAATTCAATTAAATCTCTTTAATCTATCCTTTTTTCAAATGGTTTATTCCATTTAATAACCTATTATTTGCATTTTGTTTATCATCGACTTTAATTTTGCAATTATTAATTTCTGTCTTCAATAACTCTGTAAAATCATCTCAGATTTTAAATTGCATAAACTAAAAATTTCATAGAGAAATTTCTAAAAGTTTTATTTTATATGTTTTTATTAGAAAATACAAAAATTCAAACATATTTATTTTAAAATTTTCTTTAACATTTTACTTTCAGTACAATTTGTAATATTTTATTTATATATAGGTATACATTGTATAAAAGCATTGTTTTTGTTTTTACTATAATTTATTTTCTATTTGTTTCTTAAAACGACTTTTCTTTTTTGTACTATTGATTTATTTCAATGTAAAGATAAAATTCATTTTTATTTTTTTATTTAAATATATTTTCTTAGAGTAAACAGTACAATATTTTAATCAAAATATAATTTAAGTTGTTGTAATTATCTTCCATGATAAAAAAAAAGCTAATTACAATGATTTATTTGAAGAATTGTCGTAACTAATTACTAAAGGTGTAATTAAATAAGAAAAATTATAAAATATTTTTTAATTTTCAAATCGAATTTATTAAAACAGTACTTTATAAAATCGTCGATTTTAATTTTTGCATTTATAAATATAAAAAATAATTTTTCAAACAATAAAAAAGTATTTTTTTATTGAAAAATAATAAATGTTTTATAAATATTTTAATTTTTAACGGTTTCAACTTTGTAACTTATATTAATTATTATTATTATTCTGTATTTTAAATTTTTACATTTAAAAACAGAGGCAGGACGGTTGAGCGTTAAGATGACAATCTACCGCTCTGGGAGATCCGGGATCGAATCCGAACCGATCGAAAAACCAGAGAATTTTTCGAAGTTAGTCCATCCGGATATGTCAGGCTCCATTCCTCACTACCGATCCACCCCATTGTGAATCTGGCCGAACGAATAATGAGGTTGCTAAAAACAGATCCTCTTAGTGTCCACAGGGCGAAGAGAGTTGAAAAAAATGTTTAAAAAATAATTAAAAGTAGTGAAAATTTTTAAATTATAAAACGTAAGGTTGGTTTCAATACTTTTTAATTATAAGAATTTTGTAAACTGTAAACGACGGTATTGTGTCGTGCTGGTTATCTATCCAACTTATTTTAGGGGAAAATTTTTGAACTGAAATAACGTGTTTTCGACTTGTATCTCAGGTTCATATATCGGGACCTCCATATCTGGTCTTCAATTTTATTTATCTAATTCCGTTCTCAAGATTAAGAAAAAACAGACGGACGGCAGTGGAAATTTATAGATTTACAATTTTTTCAAATTGCAGTCCAATAACAAATTTACATTTATGACAAAATCGTTCTTTAGTCACGAAAATATATCAACTTGTCAACAGATCTTTCTCGTGTACCCTGGAGCACTGATACTGGATTTTTCATCCTCTCCTAATAAAACTTCCGGTTAGCACTGCCACGATAATTACATCTACATAATAATAAAAAGTTACAAATTGTAAAAAATTATAAAACTGTCTCCGTCATCTTTAAATCTTTTAGAATTAAAGATGGAACTAAACCGTACCAATAAAAAAAAGACATGAATTTCATCATTAAGGAATCATTGCGTCAAAAATATAAACTTACACTTTCTTTATAATTAATGATATTTTATAATTGAATATAACTTAATTACAATAGCTGAAGAATATATTTTCTAATCTCTTATTGACTATTGACATTTCCAGAGCCTGTAGTATGTCCTGAGGTCTTTCGATATAAGTCAATTAATACAAAATTAATTAGTATAACGCTACATCATATTTCATATTTTGTTTCTACTTATTATTTAATAAAATCTGTAATTTATAAAAATCTCATTAGGAAAGTTTACAGTCTTGATTAATATAGTACTAATATGTTTCAATAAATAAATATTTTTATTATGTTTCTTACTATTAAAATATTCTTAAATTTATTTAAATAAGTTCATTTTTTCAAGAATTAATTTTACATTATTCTTTATCGTAAATAATATTTTCTTATGAATTTAAATTCATGACATGTCTAACTTCTTTGTCCGGAAGAAGGGAAAATAATGCAATCATCTGAACGAAATCTACTGGAGATCATCAATTGCAATTTCTAAACGAAATGATAAATGTTGAAAACTTTTATTCTGATTTAGTAAGCACAATACTTATTCTTTATTGAATAAATTTAAATCTGATTAACTTAATTTAAAAGTATTAAATATTTGCCATTTGATATAAAATTTGTGAAAAAAATTTAATTTTTAAAATGAGATGAATTTTCGTTTATTCAACTGAATGNTAAAAATTAGGGCTAAATAAAAATTATACAGTCAAACCTCGTTTACGAACAAAATTGGAAAGTGTGGATAAAGTACTTGTTGTCTGTCTTAATTGATTTAATTATATTTTATGCAGGCAGTCAGAGTTGAGTCTATTTATGAAACTTTTTTGTAAGATAATGGTTTCAGTTTCGGTTGGCGGTGAATGAACATTTTGCTTTTAATATATATGTGTAATAGAATAAATATAGATAATATTATATTGCATTTGTAGGCATTTTTATATATGAAATGCAGCTAAGAAAAGCATAAAAAAGACTGTTTTGGTGGTCGGGAACGATTAATCCATTTTATATTGTTTCTTATGCAAAAATTTGTTTCTGTTTGAGAACAAATCGGTTTTCGAACAACATCTAGGAACGAATTAAGTTCGAAAACCGAGGTTTTACTGTATAAATTTTAAAGATAAATTTTTTAAATATGATGCTTAGATATCATTTCCGTAGCTAAGTATGAATTTCATTGTTGCATCTGTTGATTGTCAAGACCCTGGTATTCAGAAGATTAGAGGTACATATTTCACAAAATTAATTACGTGGGTTAATTAACATTACTGGTTGAATACAATAAATATACAGAGTAAAATATAAGGACTTTAAACTTAAAAGCAATTTGCTTGTATGTAAAGTCAAACATATGATGTTAGAATGTAAAACCTTGTAATTTCATTTATACTAAGTTGTGAAAGGAGATAAGTCTCTCTGTAACAAAACTTTCCTTTATTACAATAAGTATTATAATTATATTTTTTTTTCTTGACTATTAGATTAAATATTATAATAATTTCTTTATATATATATTATAACAACTAAATATATATGAAAATATAGTATAAATTTTTAATCATAGATAAATAATAATTAAATAATTTAAAGCTAAGTTTTACAACTCAAGATAATACTATTTAATATTTATAATAAAATAATCATTTAATATTTATAATAAATATATATTTTAATTATTACATCAAATTTATATATAATTTTTAGCTTTTAGTGTATAGATGAACTTATTTCTTCGGTATAAAAAGCTAAAAATAATGTCTGAAAGCAGATAAAAAGCCTTCCAATCGTTATTACTTTTCAATTTTTTTGATTATTTTCTTAATAATGTCATAATCAAAAGTCTTTCATGAATTGCAAGCAAATATTGACGTATATATCAAACGAAAATACATTTTTACAACCCATTTATAAAAATAAAAATAAATAGTTAAAGTAATTAGTTGCATTCAATATGATAAAACTTCTTTAAAAATTATACACTTATTATTCGCCTTGATAAGAAATTAAATTCCATAATATTTAATTAGTTTATACAGTACTTCAATAAAATCAAAATATTATTTATTTATTTATTTTTGTTTATTATGGATGAATAAATATTAATTTGCATGCAATAACAAATTTACATTTAAAAAAACATTATTCATTCATAATTTTTTCTACGTATAAATTTGTTACTATTTCTGATAAGCATTCGTAGTCATTTTTATTTTATAATAATAATACTTCATGTCTTTACCATTTATTTTTAAAGCTTCCTAAACATTTTTTTAAAATTAATTTAATTAATTAAACGATGAAAACTACATTGAATTGACAAAATTAATACAGTTTCTATTATTTTTCACTAAAAAAAATATTTTAATTGTTAAATAGTCGTATAAATTAATTACATTCATATTTTAAATGATTATTTTAATGACAAAGAAAAGACAAAAAGCAAGTTGTTATACATTGAAAGAGAATCATTTCCTTTAAATCTGTTGCTTTTTATTATTACTTAAATTATTTTATATCTAATTATCATTAACATTTTCTAAATATAGTATTAAATCTTCTTTGAATTTTTTAATTTAAATATGAAAAAACATGCAGTAGAAATTCCTTTACGAAAATTTCTCTTTATTCTTTAAATTTATTTATTTTTTCTATTAACTTCACAGTTTAAAAAATTTGTTAACATATTTAATAAATAATAATATATAAATAATTTATTTCTAATACATATTTATATCATAATAATTAAACTTTTCAATTTATTTATAATAAACTAAATAAACTAAAATCGATGATAAAGGAGAAACAAACTGTAAAATTGTATGTTTTCTTAGTAGAAATTTTAATATTTACAATTATAAAACTGCAACAATAATATTATATAAATATTTATTTTCTTAACTATAAACTGATACATCTATCTTTGTGCTTATATTTTTTTAAATATTCATAAACGATTATTATATTATTATTATACAAATGTTTTATTGTATTAAGAAAAAATCTTGTTACAGGGGGATTATAATAAAAGTTACATACAAAAAAAGTTAGTACATTTTCATATTTTATCAAATATCTGTTATCATAATAAAAAACCCAAAGTTCATAACATATAAATTTCTCAATTCACAACATCTTGTTTTAACATTTTTAAAATATAAACAAAAAAATTTTGAATATTATACATTTTATTTAAAGTAATTTCATTTAAGCTAGATCTAAAATTTTCTTCGTGTTTTAAATTAAAAATCTCTTTTATTTTATATTTATATTGCGCTTCTAGGATCTTTGGACATTCGGTAAAAATATGGTAAATATTAAAGATTTCGGATTTACACCAATAACATTTTTTGGAAAAATCAATATAATAATTGTCTATCAGTAAAGATTTATAATTAAGTCGAATCTGTATCAACGTTCTTTTAATATTTAAATTGATATTTGTCATAATAATATTCGATTTTGATGGAAAATATAATATATTCTTATACCAATAGTGGTATGTTGAGTTTAAAATAGCATCTTGGTCCTTGACAATAGATTGAGATAAGGCCGATTCCATCATTAAAGTATAAGCATATTTGCAATTATCTTCTGATGAGTTAAGCAACATTACTGATATTCCATAAGCTTGTATTATTTTAATAAATTTCTGATACCAGGAGACATTATTAATTGATTTACCTTCATTTTGATTGGTTGTTAATTGAAATAGAAATTTTATGTTGTCGTCTTCAGTATTTAATATTCGAAGATAAAATTTAAATAAACGTTTCAAAAAAAATGGAAAAAGTTGGTAACGATTTGACTCTGATCTGA